>NW_020170768.1:0-7226 GCF_000524195.1 Echinococcus granulosus | reverse complement strand
CGTAGAGTACAATAAGATAAACCGACTAAAAGACATCCGCTAGTCAGTGAAAACCCTCCTTATAGGAGATGCCAGTCTTCTTGAGAAAGAGGGCGTACAATTACTGCGTAACAGCATCGGGACTTACTAAACGCTCCGTATCTATGCGGCCCTAGGCACGGCGAGCCCTGTGGCAGCGCGGCTCATTACTGGAAATAGAGTCATTCACATTTCTATTTTGGGAATGACTGTTACGATTGAAGAGCTGTCATTACACAATTATACCTATTTAGGTTTGATACAAAGTCGGATAAACTGATCAACTAAACACACCAATAATAATGACCTAAGCAACAAAGCGGTCGTCGACTATCGAAAGAGAAAGAGGAAATAAAAAGAGAGGAAGTGAGTGAAAACTAATGTTATAAGACTCGCAGCCGCTTAAGAGATTGACCACGATAAGGACGGCGAAGAGCGCCCGACTGTGAGCGTTGGGAGGGACGTTGGCACAGGCCTCGAGGCTCGAGGCGAGACTCACCACGGCACTGCCCTTACTGCCGGACCGAAAATCGAAGGGCATGAATGAGGAATAACATTAAGAAGGACCCAGTATAGCCATATGAATAATCACGCCCCTGCCTGAAGCACAACACAAACAGAGAAGACCGTTTAATTTCCTGATCAGACGAGAGCCGTAGAGAGCAGTAAGCACTTTAGTACCTTCAATATCCCCATTAATTTCCTCCTTTATCGATAGCGCTACGTTAGGCTAGGAGGAATTCATAAAAACTGCAATTAGAATGTTATTCCTTAACACATGCTGCTCAGAATAATTTTCAGGGGCCAATATTCACCCTGACGAATAATTATCACTTTTGCAAGTTGTAAGTATAACCGCATAGCGACGAGTGAACTGGCTATAATGACTGCTAAAAAGTGAGTGGCTGCCTCATTCTCACATTCGAGTTATATTATCTGCAAAATTTTCCATCCACCTATGCACGGCGATAAGCGGACATAGACGAACCGCAGTGAGCAAGCAGCGAAGAACAACAGAGCATACGGGAACAAAATGGGTTTAAAAAATAAAGAATTGAATAGTAATGCTGTTATTTCGAAATCAATGTGAACTGGCTAAAATGTCTATGAATGCTTCTCAAGGGGTAGAAAAGGATTGCAAACCGGTTTTCAAACAGCTACGAGTGCAATATCGGCGACTCATCGCATAATACTCTTGGTAGAGGAAGCCTTAGCTAAAGATCTAATGAGCATGAGGATGCAGGTTATCGGGCTCGTTCCACCGCCTCTTTTATTCTCCGCAAATTACCTTTCCGTCTCTAAGGATAAATTGTCATCAATATGCCCCACGTGTTACCTATACAAGCGACGAGTGAGGTGATGCTATATCAAGCATTCGTAAGTGATCGTCCACATATACTAATAAGGAAGTCGATTACGCATTCCCTATCACTCAAAACCATATCTACGCATCAATATTATCCAACACAACATAACAGTAATTACTCGATATAGACAGACGTTCCACATTCTCCCTCTTCCAAAGGTTCTTCGAAAGTTAGAAGATCCTCTTCTCTGACAAGTCCAAGTAACGAAGACTGCGGGTTAGAACAGACTCCTTCGACAAGCCTAGCAAAGTTGCCAACAGATTCCACCCTACAGAGGAGCGTCGAGTGCGACTAGTGAAAATTCATGGCAACTGATCGCATTTGGTGATTCCCCACGTTCAACACAGACATATTCGTCGAATGCAGAACACGACTGTTAAACTGTGGAAGTACCATATTCCTTATGTACAAACTATCAGGGTGAAAAAAGTGGCAAAAAACACAATCGATACTTGTCAATCGCCTGCATCCTTCACATAAGGAATTTAATAAAATGACCTTTGCTGCACACCACAAGTTCAAAAAATACTTACCAAAACGACACTTCATCCAATGCGCGGTGGCATTCGGGTAAGAGTTAATAGTGTAGTCAAACAAAAAAGAATATGTAAAAGTTTCTTAAAACAAAAAATGAATAAAAATAAAAAAACAAACAAAATTTATTTCAAAATTCATCGAATGCAACAGTGCAAATTTTGGGTGCTATGATTACTTATTTGGATAATTTCAGATGTATTATAAATTAGCAAAGCTAACTTTCTAGCGCATTGCTTAGGTTTTGGCAATTCTGCTTTGTAAGACACAATATTTCTAAATACTTGGCTTATACCTACCTGCGACGTAAAAAACTTGGTATCTCTCTCCCTCGCCTTTATACCCTTTCACCCACGCACGCGTTTACGTACTTTTTCCATCTGCCTATCATCTTTGTGCAACACACTGTTTTTGTTAAAAAGAGCAATACTTTTAATTGCTTTATGACAAGCAGGAAGAGGCAGATTTCCCGCGAACAACGGTAGTCTAAATATGAACAATATATCTGTGGGTCAGTGATTTTGGGCAGAACCAGCAGAGTGGACCCATTTACTCGCAAATTGTGTCTGCCTAGGCCTGATTATCTGTCTTTTCATGTTGCAGCTCTCATCTAACCAGATTGACTATATGATGCTGTCGAATCCGAAATGGGGTAGGGTTTTCGCTGATCAAGCTATTAAAACGACAACGTTCTGTTAAAGATGAGTGGTTGGGGTCGTGATCACAATTCCTTACCTTTTTTTGCGGAACGTGTACGATTGCGTAGCTTTTTGGGAGAGAAAACACAACAGAAGGGAATAAAGTAGACTGACAACGACATAGTTGTAGCGCCCCGAGACTCTCTGAAGACGAAAGAAGACACAATACTCGGGCAGAATACATATATTCAGCACGGAGAAGGTGCCTGGACTATTGGCATGGCCCAAAAGGCCAGCCCATCCAGCGAGGTACGAGGGGGCTAATTCAATGTACAAAAGTGACGCCTCACCAAAACCGAGGGTGACGCATTGCAAGTACAAGTTCGTTATCTAATTATCACAAGAAATGTATTCGGATTAGCCTGTTCCACAACGATTCTCTAGCAACTGATGACATATCATTGCCTGGTGGCTACAGCCAAATGCTGAAAAAATTAAATCCTTCATTGGTGAATACTGTAACACGATGTGATAGGATATAAAACATGGATGCACTGAATATGTGGGATCCATATTAAAGGGTTTGCAGTAATGAAGAGAGTGCAATGGCTGCAACTGAATCAGCTTAACTGGATTATGTCTTACTATCTGTATCGTGCGACAGCGGTGAAGGTTTGTTAGGAGGAGGAGAGGCGTTGTGAATGGTGAAGGTGATGCTGAACGCAGGTGAGGAGAGGAGGTACAAAGAAGCGGAAGTAGGATGATAAAGTGAAGATGGAGAAGTGGGCTGTGGAGATGTGGGATGTAATGAGAACGCGGATAAAACGTACATGTCGGTAAGCTTATTTGCGATTTGCTCTTTAGTATCCGCCTTTAATTCACCACACTTTTGTGAAAAGCTGCAAAACAAACCTCATAATACTCCAATTTTCGTTCTCTTACGGCAAGCTAGAAATTGCTAGAAAGAAAAAAATGTGTTGCAAATGGCAACCAGATATCATGGGAAAGAGGGGCCAGCCATAGACGAGTATTAGACTACTAAGCATTAAATACTAGTAGTATTTCATCGTTTTGCACTAGGATGGAGCCAATCTAAGATTGTTTAGCGAAACTATCAATTGCAACACAAGATCATTTAATTGGTATTTAAGCACGCAATGAAACGAATAAGCAGCTTGAGAATTTGCCAATCACTTTATCAGTGAATCAGTCAGTCAATCAAGGAATGAGTCTGGCTGGGATTAGAACTAGCAGCACAAAGGAGAGAAGAGGGGGTGAATTGAACTGTCCAAATACTTTTAAAATGATTTTGTTAAGGTCAAGTCATAACTTTTCAAACATAAACTTGGTTTTATTGACTTTGGTTTTGCAACTCGACACAGGGTGAATATGATGATATCAACTTCGCGACATTGAGCGTTAGATAACATCGTCTGGCACACAAGAAGAAGAAGAAGAAGTAAAAGTAAGGTGCAAAAATTTTTAGTTAGCATTTTATTGCTTGTTTTGTCATTTAATTTGATTTACTGCTTTGACCTACATATGTCGCCTAAAATACCGCACATTTCAATTGGCCCAAAGTCAATCTGATAATTTTATGCATTTCTACTTTATTTGATTCACTGCCAGTGCACACAAAAAACGCTAATTCCATTAAAACAGAGGGCCTATTCTTGGCTAATGCCAACATAATGCCAACAATGTGGTCATTAATTAAATCACATTTTGCTTAGGTTGGCGACTCCATATATTCCCTTTCAAGAAACTTATTCTGACAAAATTTTTAAACAGTATTTGCCTCTTAAATTTTAAGGCCAATCTTAATTCTCGAGGTTTTTTATCTCAACAAATTATTTTCAGTTTGTATCCAAGCTATCAAATCCTTTCCGTTCCAATCTACACTTCTACCATCCCCTGCAAGCGTGTTTGCCTATAAATTTTGCCTTTTAGTTTTTTTTTAACTAAGATGCTCAAAAATCTCATATTTTTTGTCTTATATGGCTATTCATAAACATTATGCACACGTACCTTCTATCCCTAACGCTAAAAAAAAAGTCATTGATGTCAAAACGAATCTCTCGCGCATACACCTTGCATTGAAGCAAAAGCGAATAAATTATAAATGGATTATTATTTCTGGGTGTCTTCCTATTCTTGCCTTTGCCAAGCTGTGGGGTATTACTATTGGCCAAAAAGCCAACCATCCACTCAAGTTGATTAATCAAGGCACGATTTAGAAAAGCTGTGCAGAATTTATGCAGAATTTACGGCAGTCGGGTTCACTTTGTGCAGCGAGTAAACCCGTAATGTAGCCGCTGTGCCTAAATACCATTTCTTAATATCAGAGCCTCAAGATGTGGGAGCAGCTCAAAGCACAGTAGCGAGCGGCCCACACTGAAGGGGCACTTAGATAGAAAGCACACGAGATTCTTTCATTGCCCAATAGACCAGACAGTTGCACTTGCCACTACATCAACGCAATTGTAGGGAACTACAGTTCTTGTCATTGTACAGATCCAGGGGAATAATCGGGATCGGAATACCTACACAGGTAACAATTTGCTCCTAAAAGATCCTTGAACAAGGTGGAATTCGCCACCAATAATTGCGAAGACAACATTGAATGACTGTGGCAAATTAATTGTTTGTAGCATTTACTATGTTAACACTGAGAAATAAAATCTTTGTCACGTTCTTCGAAATCACTGGAAAGTGAATTACGGGTTGATCCAAGCGAGGCAGCGCTGCTCGATTTGACATGTGTCATATGCCACGTACTCATTGCACTTAGGGTCGCTGTCTATCCTCGCAGAGTCCACAAGCTGGCCAAAGGGATGGACAACACCGGTCTCCGGCTCCTTGTAATTCGATGTCACGTCAGGTGAAGCTGCACCCACACCTTCGAAGATGATGAAGGCAAAGCGTTTAAACAAAGTCACCAGCACCTTTTTACAGGATCACGACACATCACGACAATTCATTAGCCGCTGGCAGAGGTTGGCTTGGTAATAAGTGGCAGTGCCTACAAAATACATTTACCGTATGACTGATTTTACAGGAAAGCAGTTTCTCCTGTTTGAGAAATTTAACAAAAACTTCCTTGAAACAAAATTCTGCGCAATAATTTGGATCAAGCGATTACAAGACAGATGATAGCAATTACCAACAATTCCAGGCAAAGCTCCTAGTGTTTAAATCTACTTATCTGCAAAAAATGATTTGCTGTCAAGAAAGATTTTGATAAATTTATGAAAAGCATGCCAATCAAATATGACATAAATTTAAAACTGAATGCTGTAACAAGTAATGCCTTCCAACAAATCAGGGCAATAAAAGATTGTCTGCAGGTGTTTAGGAAGACAAATTAAAAAAAAAAAATAAATGCAAAGGCTGGAAAAAGGCCGCATGTGATACTTAGGAATGCGCCCTCGCAAAAGAGGATTTAAAAACCTCTCGAAAAAAGCAACAGCACAAAAAGGGGACAGAGTTACCTTTGCGCCTGCCTTGGCAGCGAAACAGTCGCGCACTTCACTGAGAGCAACTTCACAGAGGCAAAGGCAGCTCCATTAGGCACTGATGACGTCAAGCACCAACTCTGGCGGATCAGCTCGCAAAGAGAGATAAGGCGTGAAGGGAGACGTAATTTGTGGAACTTGTGCTCTACCAAGCAATAAAGGCAAAGCGGTGCACAAAAACAAAATACTGATATTTGAGAAGGAGAAGTAGGAATGAATCCACAGAAAGCCTCCCAAATTTGTGCAACATGAGACGCGCAAGAGCATCATCCGATGCTGCCCCACACAAGACCTACAGTGAACGAGCAAAAGCTTCAATGCCCATCGGTTCCAGTACTGAACAAATAAAAAGGGAACGAAGCAATTCTCTAGTTCCAAATCGTGTTCACCATTTGTCATCAAGGCTCCATTCCATACGGTCTTCTCCTTACAAAGGAGACACTGCCTTGCAAAATAACACAGAACACTGCCAGAGAGGACGTAATGCACTAGTGGAGTGAAAAATACAGCTGTGCAGATTTCCCTTTCTCTCCTTCCAAGCTATTGTCGCCATAATGTACAAAAGACGTGGTACACATACACCAAAGGAAAATAGCATAAACTCCAAGGCCTATTATTTTTGCAATGAAGAAAAGAGACGAAACCGTACATGGTTGCTTCTACCTCCCACAGAGCACTTGTCGACAAGGCTTTACCCAACGCCAACTACTCCGAAAATAGAAAGCAATGCAGTAAGGAAAGAAGCGGCAAAGCTTAGAGAGCGTAAATGCCTTGGAAATATAAAGACAAAAAAAGGAAAAGCAATGGCAATTGGATAATAATGGTAACCGTCCTTCAGCTCTTAAATTTACTTATACTAGAGAGTACCTCTGAATTCGAAGAGCTTCAAACCTAAACCTTCCACTCAGCGATACTAGAGATGGTAATACTCCATCCAAAAAGTGCCAACTTGGCTCACACACTTCGTTCACTTCGATCAACAAGGAAATGGACATTTCTCTCCACGAGTCCGCTTGGCCTTATATACTACTTTGACTTTCGAGTAGAAGTTAAGAAGTGTATAAAATTATAATGTACCAGCAGAAAAATTTAAAGATCGACACAAAATTACCGAGACATCATTACAGCTTGGAAAGGGAGAGTTAGTGAGCAGG
>NW_020170769.1:7694-10067 GCF_000524195.1 Echinococcus granulosus | reverse complement strand
GGTCTTAACGTATCTGGCAACCACTAAAACGCACACATCCTACACACGCAGTTCAAATTAGCTGTAGGAAGACTGACCTGGATGTCAAGAAGAGCAACTGTAATATGAGCCTGAGAGATGGATCTCGAGAAGCATGAGAAGAGGCTAATTAGCATTTTGATATTTACTATGACTGTGCCATCACAATTATCCTCCTCCTTTGCATTGGTATCAGGTCCACACAATAAGACTGGGAGCTGCTGCGGTGGATGAGACCAGGAAAAATCAACAGGGTATGTAGACAGAGTCATCCAACTGGCGCGAGTGAACCTACATGCAGTGCGATTGTACTCGAGCTCGTGCTCCGGCAGACTGCACCACTGTTCTCGTAGAGTCTGCGCACAACGAGAGTCAGGGCCTTTCCCCTCTCTGACGACTGTTTAAGTAGCTACTTGCAGTCGGTGGGATGGAAGCATTTCAGCTGTCGGTATCCCACTGTAATGTCTGCCAAATTAAAGGCAAAAGATACCGTGAAAAAACCAATTGGAGTCAGCACACTTCGCAGGTATTATAAGGAAGTGCTAGCTCTCCGCTTAACTAGCGGCCACCGTCCCCATACTAGTGGCATTCAGTGTGGTATTATAAGTTCCAAATCCTTTTAAAATATTGCGTATTTATCTGCTTTTCTTAAATCGTATTTTCTTGAATGCACCATTAAGGCTAGAAGCGGTCAGCGAACACTAATATTGAGATGGAATGGACGTCTATTACCTCTAAGGATAAAATTTACTCTACACAAAGAAAACCCAATCACTGTACCACGCCCACAACATTATCAGGACAGAATATCTCCGCCTACCAAGTTGAAAACGATAAACGTCGAACAAGTCACACTTGTTGCAGCACTCAGAGACCTCCCACCTTTAAATACCAACACAGACGTCGAAAGGTGGCTTTAAAATCCAAGATTGAACCTATGGTCTTAACTCCAACACCAAAGGACACCTCAGATTCTACGTGCCCTACTGCAGAACCAACTTTCAGACGCCGTAGAGGCCGGGACAACCCCGGACGCCGAGTTGGGAAAATACTATACCACCTTGATCCAATTTGCCGTCAACTAGAAAGAACAGACACATAGCAGATAGTTTTCCAGCAGTAACAAAAAGTGGGCGAATACGAACAGGGGAATCCAAAGAACATCCAACTAGTAGTGGAATGAGCCTTTCACGGGTAACTCTCAACCGAGGTCGCTAAATGAACAACTGCCAAGAGGCTTCGTTGGATGAATTTTAGCTTTCTTAACGGGCTAGTATAGCCCGTAAAGAAGAAGCGTCAGGAGTTTCCCACGGTGTCGCGATGCAAAAAATCCAAAATTATCATTTTAGGTCCACCTGTGTATGTGGATTTCTTCACCGCTATCAAATTCAGCCCCTGTTTCATGGGTCAATTTGTCTAGACAGGACCTGATCCGAATGAACCTCATCTTTCGACAGAGATTAAGCTTAATTTGTCTTTGAAGACGTTATATCTTGAGTTGGAGGGTAGAGGCAGGCAGCATAAGTGGCTCGAGCATCCCTCCACGATACGTACGCAGAGCAATTGTAAAGGGTTTACGTAGCTGAAATAATGCTGGAACAGCAAGTACTTCACAACAAAGTATTCACCTTAATTTGATCTATACTCTGATTATTCATTTCTCCCTACCTCAGAGGAGCTCGTTTTTCCAAATTAGTCATCACAAACGACCAAATGGACGAACATCAACAGTGACACAAGAAACATTGTTTTCCAACAGAATGAGGGTCCGTTATTTGTAATTTAACCTGGTTGCTTGCATGGCATTCCCACATCCGATCCTTTGTCAAACAAACGTTTACTGCATCAGGTCAATGCATACACATACATCAAAGTCGGGTGAGACGTAAAACCCGCAAATGTCCACTTTGCACAGATTGACACTCAATTAATGGAGGTAAGAAGACCAGCAACTGTCAAGCTTCCCATGACCTAGCCGACAGTTACATTTCAGATCAGTTTTTCCCCATGGGCTACTAAGAAGCAAAGACTCGAGTAGAGGAATCCTGATTTGCAAATACGCATGCGCATCATACCAACGCGTTCCTATACAAGCTAAAGGAATGGGAGGGCACTCGATTAGGCCTCATAGTTAAAAGTCGCGACAGTGGGTTGAGTGAGACCAGCAGCTTAGAGCCCCAGGAAGCGTTGTCAAAAGATGTCCACCTCCTCGGTGATTTTGCGCAGTTGCGTATACATGAAACCTGGGGTGGTGGTGGTGGTGGTAGTGTCAGTGCCGCAGGCAAAGCAGTTGATGTGGAAGCCGCTCCTTTCTTCTTTGGCGGCAGCGTCCCACATAAACTTCTCTCTCGTCCA
>NW_020170769.1:4984-7594 GCF_000524195.1 Echinococcus granulosus | reverse complement strand
ACAGCAGTGGTTGCTAAAAAACTTGCTGATTTTAAACTACGCAGGTCTGTGTTGACAGATGGCCGGAAAAGTTTGATTATCTAAGGCAGAGTAAAGCCCATCACAGCGTCGCAAGGGACAAAATAGTCCTTCTGTTTTGCCTAAATCAGCATCATTAGTTTGCCATATGTAACATAACGTCTAAGGTTTTCTGTTGAGTGTTTCTTTGACATATTTGATCCTTAGTATTGATGCCTATGTATGAAGGAAAAAGTTCTTTCGAACCGCCATCGAATTATATGAAAGTCGCCTAAACACACTGGTGCATATCAACCGCAATCACGACTGCTAGAAATTTAAAATGTCAGTAGACAGTATCAGTAGACACGCCCATTATGCTCTAGGAGTCATTGTGACCGACCTAAATCACTTCCTCAAAGGGTACCATATTCTCAAGTGTGGGAAAAGACCAAATTGGAGGGCCTATATTTTCGTGCCGGATGCCACTCAAGAGGGCAGACAACCCAATCCTGCAGCATATGTAGGTCAATTAGATATTTAAATGGCTTCTGAAGACGGCAAATTACAAAAATAAACGTTACTATAGTCTCAAGCCGTCAAAGGTGCTCTCAAATGATCTACTCATCGCGCTCCTCCAAATGTCACAGCTCAGCTGAAATCATGTCATTTAAATTTATCCAGCGGTATAAGTCGCTCAAAGGATAGCTGATCCAGCTGTGCTGAGCATTCTTGACATTGTTTCGTTGTCCTGCATTCTTAGCATGGAAGCTTTTCTTGACATCTAATATTTTCAGTACCGGCTGGAGTATTGGCTCCATTACAAAGAGCAGCTGATTGCACGTCGTCAGTCCTTCATTTTAGGCGTCCAATTTGCACTTTAAGTTCTGATTTGTGCCCTCATCTGTTACAACATGAAAAACGACCCACAACAGTAACTTTTTAGAATGATGTCGCATAATTTGGCAGTTTTCAGAGTAGCAGAGGTGAATTCTTCTTATTGATTGCAACAACGAAGCGGGAGGCAAGATTCTTTTCCATAAGTAAGGAAATTAGGTCTTTAAAAGGAATAACTTTTCGTCTTGCCTCCAGAACAGCTATATTGGTTACAACATTGACGACCTGTTTTTGGAGCGATTAGAGTTACCTAGAGAAAAGAAAAACTTGCATATTCTAAAACACAATTGAGGTTTTAAGGCAATAATCTACATTTCCGAAAACATGGGTAAGATGGTTTTTGCCACTCTACAAGAAGATAAATAGAAAGCGCACCAAAATGGGTTTGTCCCCACAACAAAGCTGGAATTTATTTCTTATTTTATCAGGAATTGCGCACATTTGGCCATTCTCATCTTTCATCGAAGCCAGCATCTTCTTGTCAAGTGAACTAGAGGGATGGAGGCTCCATTACGTGGTGTGCAAGAAGCGCGGCTTCGCATTCAACCGCCCCGCTAACAAATGATTCACATTTTCGAATTCCGTGAAGCGCTAGGGAGCAAAATAAAGTGTAATGAATTATATTGCGTCATGGCTGGATCATCGGACAAGTTCTTCTGTTGCATTTTTTTGTACTTGTAGCAGAAAGACTAAGTTTGGTGGCTTTTCGTCCTGTCCAGCAGGCATATTCTTGGCCACAAAGCAAAAACTGGTAGCCAGTAAGAGCAGTCTTTTCTAGTAACAGTAAGAAAACACTGATTATCCCCAGGGCCAGCTAAAAACAAAAAGCAACATTTAGGCAAAAAACGCACTCTGCATCAGTGTTTGATTAAATCGGTCATATCTGACCAGCCAAACGCAAACTTTACAGAAACTTCAAATCATGCCAGCCCCACTGATCCATAGCCAAACCTTCACGTTCATCTCTATTTGACACCTACATGTAGATAGTAAAACAAAATCGTTTATAATAATACGGACTACTCACCGTGTTGACTGACAGCACTCACACAGCCCACCTATTTTTATAAAACAAAAAATTCATCTGCAGGTTATTCGACACATATGAAAAAGCACTTAGTAATTTGTCACCAAATACGCCTTTATTCTCAAAGTTTTAAATTATTTATCTCGGGTGTAGCTTACAAGATATGTATGTTGTAAGGTAGTAAAACTGTTTTTAGAGAACTAGTACTATTCCCCTTTTATCGCATATTGGTTTTATTTTTGCAAGAAGCTGTAATTCAATAACTACGTTGCTAGATCTTTTAAACTGTATTATTTATAAGCTATCATCGAATCCTGCTGTACTTAATCTACAATTGAGTTGTCTCCCCAAGTTTTACGTAAACAAGGAGCAACTGTATTGAGTGTATTATTGTAAATACAATTCTTACATAGTAAGCCTTCTCTGAAAACGCAATAATCGAAAGCAGTGTGGAAAAGCATAAATTGCGCGTGTGTATGAGCCGAAGTTTATTCCACAAAGCCTAGACGATAAAGGGGTCGCCTACTTAAGCGTGCTGATGACCAAACCGTCAAATCACCTCGACATAATATTGGCAGCCATAATGTAGGTATGAGAACCTCTTAGGAATGGTTTTTGTCGAGTATATTCACTTATCTATGTATAAGGCAGTTATTTTTAATTTGGCGCATTAAATCCAAAGTTTGCAA
>NW_020170769.1:1461-4884 GCF_000524195.1 Echinococcus granulosus | reverse complement strand
ATTTACAACATTGTCATCTACACTAGGTGAGTTATAAATTAGTAAGACAGCTGTGGAATCAGGATAGGCGCTAAGACTTGGCTTCATTTTGATGCATAGGGAGGGAGAAGGAGAACATGATCAGCGCTGCGCACTGTTCCCCCCAAACAGCTGTTATGTGCAATGTTTGATAGGACAATACCGTTAATTCTCAAACTCAGATAAAGACATAGGACATCAAGGTCATCATCTAAATTTATGGACTTCATATTTTTATAATTTTATTGCATATTTGTTATTTTCACATTTGCGCAACGTTTCGAGTTATATATCCTTCGTGGTAGGCATAGGCATACAAGGTTCGAATGAAAGACCATCGCTAATACTTCAAAAGGGAACAGACAAATCTACCATGGCTGTTGCACTTCATTACCAAGATGCAAAAGTCTTGCAAATTTTTTATCCGAATGTGCTTGGCAGCTACTATTCAGTTTTTGTAGTAAAAACAAGTACTGAGTTGTTGGATTTTCATCAAAATTTATAAAAATTTGGAAAGGTTAGTTTTTTTCTCTATCGTTGCAATATTCGTGCCTTCTACCTAGTTAAGTTTTCGAGGGCAATTTTACGAAAGGCAAAAGAGTTTCTTTCTTTCCGATGTTACACATTTGACTGCTAGTTACTAATCAAGAATTGTAATAAAGCTTGTGTTTTTACCCTATTAAACCAAACTGGTGATGTAAGCATCGGGTCTCGTGGAATAAAAGCGGTGATCCTATCGCCCTTTTAAGAAGTGAGCAATAAGCGTTTGCTTCTACTCTGTTAATTGCAATTTTTTCTTACTTTGAAAAGACAATTACGAATAATTTGATCAAACGATAGCATTTCATCAATCCACAAAAATTACTGTACTCACGACATTTTTAAGAACCTACCCTTGAATTGACTTCCGGGTTAAAATAATTTGAACCAAAACATCTCATTAGCATTTCTATCGCAAGCGAGTCGTAACGGCGAAGTAAAAGTTGAGCGTCCCTAAGACATCATCTATGCAAACAAAGTTCTCACCCCTTCTGATTTATTTTGAAATTTCTATATTTGTGTTCCTTTATAAGGCATGTTTCGGCAATTATCCAACAACTTTGCACATAAGAATTTGCCACGACAAGTGACAGAAAACAGCTCAATTAGCAGTCAATTCTAGTGAGTGGGTTTAAAATATTATTCAGGGTGGTGGTGAAGACTACAACAACAATATGAGATCACTGTCTCCAATAGGGGCACATTCGTCTAGTGAATGTACAACTAAAGTCACTTGTATAGATCACATGTAAAATGATGGTGAAGAGGTTTGGATTGCCTCCTTATGTGCTATTTAATCCCCTTAGTACATGGATTGCCTAGGAGGTGGTAGGAGTGATGCCCGACCGATTGGCAGCCAATGTGTGTCCAAATTCTGACAACAATGATCTGCATGCACTTAGGCGTGGTAACTGAGCATATTCATGGGGACCACCTGAATGAGTGCAATCGCCCCTTGTTTAATTTTGGTCAAGTTTTGAATGATGGACTTTCTAGTATCAATGCTACTAAAGTGGAGGATTTATAAGTAGAATTACCAGGACAATCTGCTCTAGCGTTTAACAAATCATTGCTCACTACCGACATGATATACTGATGGCTCTAATAGATTAGTGAGGTTATCGTCAATGTAATGCCTTCACTAGTCAGCAAATGAAGCACTGTTTGCCTTTTTCGTGAGATGGGAAGCGTTAATGGAACTGTAGCCAACGTCTCGGGAATGTCAAAGTCGGTAATACGCATGTCGTAGAAGAGAGCAATGCGTTTGCAGCCCTTGCTGAGGAGAAAGGCAATAATGCCTTGCAAGATGGTCCTGCGTTGAACTACTGCAGAGACCGCAGCGATAGGAGGAGCGAGTGAGTTGCGACTGATGACGGCAAGACGGATGACAAAGGCAGAGGAGGAATAAAATATCCGGCAGCACTAGGAGATTTAGTAAAATTTAACTCGTTGCGCTTCATTTCGGAACTCGGAGTTTGATCTAATCATTCACTAAATTGCATTTGCTGGATAAAATGGATTCCGGAAACACACGCCGAATCCTGTATAAGTTGACGCGACTTTCTTGAATATGAAACACGTTTATTTCCAGATGTTTAAAGTACACTTTATCAGAAATTTACGTAAAATACTTTTTAGTCATTTCCTTCATTGTTTGCTACGATGACGCGTGTTTCTGGTGTCATAGCAGCCGATATTTGACAAATCGGGATTTGCAAAGATGATATATAAGGATCGAGTTGACAACTCCGTAAGGAGAGCGGTAAAGATCTCTGCGATATTACGCAAGGTGCAATACCTGCAAAACTTCGCTCTTAGCGAATAGTATTTTAATATACTGGTCTGCATGTGTTTTTCAAAACATCCTTACAATTCTAGCCAAAAATAGGCTTTAATATTCATAACTTGATCTCACCTAGTAATGTATTGTCAAAGCCTTAGTTCCATTTCCCTCTTACCGTTTTCCTTTTGAGTATCAGAAACCAGGATAGCTAAAGATCCCACATTGTTTTATTTTATACCACCGTTGAGGATATTTTCACATACTCTTAAATGCAACTGAAGGCTTGCCATCAAATAACATCTAGTGCTAACACTATCTCTCCGGCCAGTCGTACAACTTTAGCGCAGGGAATCGGGCAAAACTCGCTCTACTGATTGACTGGTGATAAAATACGCAAAAACCACAAAATTTAATGCCCAGAGCTTTAATAAAAGGACATGGTATGCTGATTTGTCACAGTAACCGGTGCCTTGTAAAATGAACAGTCTTCATGAAGGTAACTGCGCATTTAAGACTCCTTCAAGAAAAGGAAATAAATTTAATGACAAGAAGGCCGACTGCTAGCCAAGCCCTTTGCAGAGTGTATTTCCACAACAGATGAATAAGAGTTCTGTTTCTTTACAGTAAACTTCAAAATAAAACTGACCTTATTCTAGAGATTATGCTTATAAAAACTTGAGATTAGGAAAGGAATGTCTACGTGAAGTTTGGGAATCAAGTTGTCTATTTCGCTCCGGTAAACATAAGAAACACCTGACAATGGGTATTGACGAGTTTTAAATTTTGGCTACACCTAGCAGAGACAAAAAAATGCAAATAGATTTGAACTTTACCACAAGGATTAAGTGATGGAAGTTTGAGAACAATTTTTGCATGATGAGACACAGCTGCGGCTAATCACGCTTTTATGAATAGTGTTGCCATATGCAACAGTGTAGATGGTTAAGCCTCGGTTCTGGCGAGTTACGAAGCAGTCATAATGGGATAGAGTCTTAGAAAGTGAGATGTCCGATGCAGACGGTGTGTGCACAGCATTTGTACAGCGAGTGTGTAGGTGCCTACTGCCAAGATTGCTAACACTT
>NW_020170769.1:0-1361 GCF_000524195.1 Echinococcus granulosus | reverse complement strand
GGAATCCCATTTTTGGTCACCACTCTGATACATTCATATCGCCCAGAATGGTTCAAAGTGTATATACTGATGGCCGGTTTCAGCATACGCTGCTAGGACTCCTGTCTCATGATTGTCCATTAGCCAAATCTCTATCACCCTTAGCCCAAGATAAAGTGTCAACTTTCCCATAGCGAGGTGGGCAAGATCGATTGGCAGATGTTTTACCTCTCGGCCATCTCTGCAATTTGCCATCAACGCGATCCTGTTCAGTATTTCTTAGTCACTAGAAATCTGACTAGATAACTCTCGAAGAACGTGTTCATGGCAAGGTTATAAAAGTATAGATATTCAAATCACTTCAAACAAGTATTGAAGTTGGTCAATGTTTGTTGTCTCAAGTCACTTTGATCGTGAAATAAATTCAAGTTTCTTGTGATATGCGAAGATATGGACCTGACTGAGGGCGCATTGCCTCCACATCAACCGTAGTGACTGTCCCAGAATTCATCTATCTGCATTATAGAGCCGTGGGTGTGATTATGGTGATGGGTGTAATTATAGCTACAGCTGTAACCAAACAACACGGTGGCGTTCAAAAGCTCTGATGCAAATCCAAACCAGAATAGGGATCGAAATCGTAGGCGGAGCCATGAACAAGTGCCAAAGCAACGCTTGCTTTCGTTTCAATCACTTCGTTATGCACTCTGGTGCCAGACATTTAGCCAAGTTAGGGAGGCACGGGAGCAAATGATTTCGGGTGTCAAAACCCAACTAAATGAAATGGTGGGACAACTGACACGTCGTCACCGTAGACCACGCGACACGCCACACGAGGCATGTGCTGTCAACGGGGAAGAATTCAAACAATTTCGCGAGACATGATTGATGCACAACGTCTTCTGGTGTTCATCGCAATCCTGCGTGTTGTCCCTCTCCCTACAATTCAGTTATCCGCAGTGCCTTCCTCCTGCTTCGGTTCATTTCTGCAGTTTGTGCCATTTGTAATCTTCATTACCTTTGCCTTCTTCGCTCTAAGCAAGTCGAATGGCCTAAGAATAGGGAACGGATGGAATTCAGAGAAATTAAGGGTGAGTCATGACACCTCTTCCCTTATTCCCTTAGTAACGTTTTTTCTGCTTTCTATTTTTCCCCTTCTTTATTTGCTTCCATCATCCCAGCTATTGTCTCAGATGGAAGCGGTTTTAAATGGACATGTCGAGAGAAGTCTGTATGCCCACAGCAGGCGCGCCAACCTCATGTTCATTCGAATGCATAGTTATTCCAACTCTCTCTGTAATTTATGGTTACAGCGGTTGCATGGGCAGAGAGGTAGATAAAGGAATGAATGAACAGATGAACAGACGAAAGAAGTAACCTAA
>NW_020170770.1:7882-10038 GCF_000524195.1 Echinococcus granulosus | reverse complement strand
ACGGTGGAGGGTGCACGAGACTCGGTCACCCCGGGACGTGGCATCGTCGATTTAGTCGTGTTCTCACAATTCGAAGGCTGTCCGGCTCCGTCCCATGGTGGATCTTATTACTCTGGCCTCCTAGACCAAATTCCACGCTAACCAACTTAAATCCCTTCTTTGCTGCTTACCATGGGCAAGCACACTCACCCCAACGCTCTCCCACTGACAGCTTCTCCAGCAAAAGTGCAGACAACTGACTTTGCCACAAGTACCGGTCAGTCCAAATTCACCTGGAAAGTATCTGACCGTTCATGACGTCGTCATAACATGCAGTGAGGCTAACTGTTGGCAACAGTGGATATGCGTCATAGCGGAACTTCAGTATTTCGCCAATAGTGAGGTAGAAATACCAAGCGCAAATCAGGCAGTAACTAAGGCAACGATTTCGCTTGCCTGAACTTTAAACCAAGACATTACTATTGATGACATCTGTCTAAAATAGCCTACCGCATATCGCTTTCCACAGATCTCCCATTCCGGTGCCCAGCTCGCGTCCCTACCTATTGAGAAGCCAACCTTCACATGACACCACGCATTGCACGGATAACCTTTTCCACCACTCCTTTATCAATCGTATGCAATCCAACGTCGGTTCTCCTTCCAATACGTAAACCCTTGGTCTCTTCAAAGAGATGTGCAACCAGCATGATAGAAGAACACAGAAAGTCACCAATCTGCTAAAGGCACAAATAGTCAAAGCGCTCTTCGAATAATCGCCAACATTAAACAACTACGCTTCCAACTCACAATTTGCCTATCAATAATGAATAACATGTACCAATTTGTCAGTGAAATGATTTGACCGAATCACACATACAACAAAACCAAATAGTCATACAAATAAAAAAATTTATGGGTAGTGGTAGGTGTTCAAGCAAGGCGTGGGGAGGACAAGCTTACTGCAGCTACGTGTCAAGCCAGAGCTTTAAGCGGAAAGCGTCTGTTCCAGTCAGGTAGTATCGAAAGAGATACTTGTCCCGCAAGAACCCCAGTTGTTCGTACAACGCCAAGGCTGGTTTGTTATCCACCTCTGCTTCCAAAACGACCTTAGTCAAATAACAACATTTAAACGACTTCTTGGCACCCCTGCCAACACTACTATAACACAAGCTAACCTTCAGCTACCATCACATGAATCCTTACTGCAACGCCACACCACGCCACGACCTTGCTGCAGACAAAACCTTGGATTCCTGTTTCATGGACTGCAACACTCCCATTCTGACACCCAATCTACCAACTGCTTCACACCCCCATCGGATGAACTCTTCCACTGGTCGACCATAGTCATTCCTAACCCCACACAGGCCCCACCCTCTACCACTTACCTCAACCATTCTTCCCCTTAAAATTTACTCCATCACGCAAAAGTCGACAACAACTCACCTCCTGGGCTTCATCCTCAATCATGAGTTCCACAGCCAGTTGGACCAACGTGGAACCGATTCTCTTCCTGCGGTGCTCCTTCTCCACGGCAAGCATCGCGATGTAACCACGTTTCACCTGCCCATGATAATCCAACTTGCAGACGATAGTGCCCACCACGCACCCATCCTCCCTTGTGGCCTATTTCTTCAGTGTCCTTTTCCAAAAAACAAACGTACCAACAAACAGAGCTCCGGCCAGTTGTAAATAAAGTACCTGTACGTATAGAGGGAATAGGGCTCTGAAAGGTCCTTCGAAATCAGTGGCACAATTTTCTCCAGATCGCCCTCGTTCTCATACTGACGAAACACCACTCCATGTTCTTCGTCAACGAGGAGTAAACTCCGCCTCTTTTCTACAACACAAGTTGGGACAGCAGCTACCGTTACCATCCAAATTTAGCACTGACAGCCCAGCTGTGAGATCCGATAAACCATCTCCGCAATACTCATTCATTATACGTCTAAAAGGGAATCAACTGCGATACTTTGGCACGGTTTGTAAGCCCTAATACTAGAGGCTTTCACCCCTTTCTCAGAATTTAACAATGTTCATCACATATCGACAACAATTAACTGGTTTCAACAGAAGTAATATCACATTCACTGCAAAATCGCCTACTACTAAGAAGTAACTCAGTATTCTCATGCCTGTTTCTCCCCTAGAAATTGAATGCAACATGACGAAAA
>NW_020170770.1:0-7782 GCF_000524195.1 Echinococcus granulosus | reverse complement strand
AGTATTGTGCCTTCTTTTGTCTTAAAGGAGTCTCGGGACGCTACATGAGAATAATCTTAGGCAGTAAAATTATTTGACAATTGCCTCCAGCAAATCGTATATTATGCGTAGACTCTTTGGCCTTTGTCAGGTTCTTGTGCAAATACAAGTCAACTTGCATTTTGCATTTATCTTGAACCTTATGCACATTTGCTCCAGTCTAAATGCCCTCTTAAAACTCCTAGCGCATTGTGATCTAAAAATTAAGTATCGGTCCACAATTTTTGCTCATAAGAATGAATTTCTAGTCTACTCTAACTGCACATACTCAAAATGCATTGATGTGGCATTTACTTTGAAATATTCTTTATCAGCGCGTCATTTCATTCTCCCTCTTTTGTCGTACTTTACCACTCTAACCCTCTTTACAAAGGGTGAATGAAAGGTACTGAATTCTACAGTTATGTTAGTCAGAACCTTTATGCATTTTCTAATAGGCAAACTAGCATGATAAATGGTGTCAAAAGACTTGCTTTTATCTGCTATGCCATCCGTTGTCGGCTTCAACTGGTGCCACCATTCCATAATGAATTCATTTTGAGTGTACTCCGTATTTTTAGCATTTCCTTTTTCACATTTGATCCGGTTGTCGGCACTGAGATTGTGACATGTGTTTGATTAGATATAACTTTTGGTAGTGTAGCGTTCAGTGAACTCGAGTCTCGTTACGGAGCAGTCATCACCTACTCCCTAGGGCGGAGTGTACTCTGAACGAGCATAGCCGTGATCACTGTAACCCGTTTATTATGTTGTCATTAAGGGCTGCCGTAAATAATTGGCTCGTTCTTAGGGAATGATGGTTATGAAGGAGGAGATAAACGTCGGATTTACCACATTGGTATGAGCAGAAGTCTAACCCGATCGGCATGGACAACTATCCTGACGGAAGGTGTGTTTATGTTGCAGTTAAGGTGGAGGTGTGAAGATCCCATACAGAGAGGCTGAAAATGACTTGTCTTCGGCAACCACCCTAGTCCCGTGTTCCGCTTGAAAGCTGTTAACAGTCGAAGTGACAATAGCCATGAACTATTGGGAAAGGTTTGTTACAGAGCTGTCTACGTGTTCTTGCAAAGCTACCTCCTCCACTTTTCTACTGGCTGGATATAGACCAGACAAGTATGGTTGGGTAGCACTGAAGTGAGAACAAAGTATGAAGGCATAGACACGAAACCCTATCTCCAGAGAGATGCGTCAAATGCGGTCCTTTATTGTATGTTTACATTTAGGCCAGCGTTCCTACGACTAGCGCCAGACATACAAGATGGCCAACATAGTTCCTTTTCCCCGATGCAGAACCTAAGCAGGATGAAATCCTAAATCCTATAGAATTGCCTAGAGGAATCCTTGAGGTTGCGGTCATGCATCTTCTCAGTTGCATGCAAATTCGACTGCTGGCGTTATTGGGTCGTGAATGTTTATCTTATAGCACCGGTCATGTTGTGATGGCTGGTGCTAGGGTTTGATCATGGGGAGCGCTGCGGATGCCAATCAAGAAGGAAGGGAGGTATAGTGCTTTAATTGCTTGTTTAACTCCTGGTTTTGATAACGGGCAACTGGCACACTGTTAGATCTTCGACGGGTGGCCTGGCCTCCGAGCCGTGACAGTAGCCACGAAGGCCTTCTGGAAACCTCGTAGCGCTTAATTGTTGAGTCGTTGTGATTGTGCTTGTTCAAAGCACACTTCGTTCTCGTAGTGTATTACGCTGGTTCCGTAAAGAGATTCATGTTCACTCAACGATTTGCGTCTAAAAAGGTATATTCAAACACGCGTTTACTGGAAGATGTTTGTCTACTTTTTTAACAAGCTATCGGTAGCGTATTATAGTTGCACATATGTGTAGTTTTAAAGAAATTGGCCTTGGACGTCCTTCCAGATTGTTTCAAATTGTTAGCTGCTTCTCTAAGATTACTACTATCCACAAGGGGTTCTACCGGTTCGACTGACACCCGTTTGTGCTTAGTTGGACTGTTTTATTTCCTGATTAGACTTTGTTGTTACACTTGTGTTTTTGCTACTTGATCACGAAACTCTAGTTTGCATCCTTTCTTTTCCACATTCTTAGTGGAAAGGTGTTTGGTCTCATTATTCTCTGACACAATCTTTGCTGTAGATGGTTTGGAGAAATGCGGCCTGGGTCAACATCCTCGTTCAGTGGAAAGTGATAATCTGAGACACCAAAATGAAAGAAAGGATTGCGGTAGCCCCTGCTCTGCCGTGCATTATTGCACTACCCCAGTTCAACAAGTAAAGCAGTTACACTTATCATTTGGAGGTAAGTACAAAGTAGCGCACTTGTATGCACTTTTCTGGTTATTTAAAAGATGGTTTTAATTCAAAAGGAAAACAATGACCTAATATTTGCTCACTTACTTGTCGTTAGGTGGAAGTGTTGTTAGCAGGCTGGATGTCCTTTGAGGCGTTCCTAAGCTTATGTATTTTTTAATATGCCTTTTTACCGACACCATTGTTTAGTTGACTTCCGATAACACACATCAGAGAGGGTTAAAGGGTGTTACGCAAAGGAAGCTTAGGTAAAAGTAACTTATTTGCTTTCGCTCATTACGATCTATTACTGCTGGTCGAGGTGGAAATGGTTCGAAACAAATTCCAATTGAGGTCATGCTATGATGTGCCGTGCAGATGCTTCATAGATTAAAAAACCCACTTTACAATTTATTCTTTCCTTTATTCCATCCAATTGGGGACTGTGTGAGCACAGGTTGCGATGACCACAAAGGTCTGCTTTGACTCTACCCTAGTTGTTTGTGATTTAACAAACAAATTTTTTGTAATATTATCAAGACAATTGTTTTATTCATTCTCTGAGAAGAAGGAATAGGGCTGTAATGGCAAGAAGAATACAAAAGTGGGATTCCATTCATGCATTAATTTTGTGGTTACTTGCACTAGTCGACTTACATAAGTGACAACAGTTTTAATTCTATGTGGATGTCTGATTAACCAACTGTAATGAGCTCTTTGACGTGTTGGTGATTATCCAGGGAATGACTTCTAGTCTTTCGATAAAATCCAAGGCAGGCCGTCAACTATTCCATTTCGCCTCGAGATAAACAACGTGGATTTCCTTGATGTGCAGACCGTGCAATGGCTTACCCCTCCACGTTAAGATTATCCGTAGAAGAGAAATGATCGTAAAGAATCCCCCATAACTCGAAAGAGGTGATATCTTGTTTCCGACTTGTGATTTTTTATCCCTGAATATTCATCTGCTCGTAGTTGCAGCACAAATCTGTCGAAAGGGGGTGGTGATGGGTGTGCGGTTGTGGTTGGACTTCTTATTAATTTGTAGGCGGTGCGTTTACCCCATCAACAAATGTTTGCTGCCTCGGTTGTGGGTGTTTACGGTCATCGGCGGCTACCAGGTAGGATACAGAGTGCTGCTACGCGGATGGGCTGATCTTCACCACCTCACTGCCGCCACTGGTGCTAGCAGTGGTGCGAGCCAGTGTAGCCATCCTCAAGTCGGCAAAGGGGCGTGACTTGCGTGCGGAGCAGCGGCGCTGCGCGAGCCTCGTGTTGCGTCGGCTGCAGGAGGTGGATTTGTCTGTGGTTAACATATGCTTGCACATTTTCACCTTCGTAAGTTACCTCATGACTAGGTCTTGTGGTATTGGCCATCACCATAGCCATTTAAAAATTTGAGTTCCAGCTGTTGGTGAATTGAATTTGGAGCTGTCGGTCTACTAGAGTTTGTTGAATTTTGTCAACACTATTTTCTTTTCTTGAGTAAGCTAAAATTTTAGAGGAGAGGGGAGTTATTCCTTTACATGGCGCAGCCGCATTCGTCAACCAAAGCCCTCTTGAATTGCTCTGTTTTGGAGGACTGTTTTTCTTAACTAGCAGTTGCCTCGCGGAGTTCATTCGCATCAGGAGTGCAGGGGTCGGGTGCATAAGGTTGCAATTCAATTGATAATGTTGCCAGTTAGTGAAGACTTTTGCCTAGTTAATGAGCTAACAGTTACAATGAATTCAATTTCTATGGAATCCTTGTTTGGTGTTTTATTGACGATTTATTTCCAAATGTTATAGCATGATGCATATGTGTATATGCCATTTGAAATATGCTTCCACCAGCTAGCTCGATTCAGAGGTGATCCACTATCCACTTCTCAAACTCGTAGGTAGAGCTTGACTTCCCTCATGGTGGAGTCGCTATTGCTTGTGTACATGAAGCTGCAACTGAATTTCTACCGTCTTGTGGTTTCCCTGTCAGTGAATTTGTTCGTCTTTTGATTAAACAAGTTCTTGTACACGTGGTTTGGCTTTTTTGCCTTGCTTCTTGTTTACCTTCCTCTCGTTGATACATGGAACTCCAGTCGAAGCAATCTCCTGTTTCTGATCGTGACCGGGACGCATTTGGTGATCTACCAGATCCCTCCTCCCTTGTGTAGGTAAGATCGTGTCCCGAGTTCGTCACATCTGAGGAATCCGTATTTGGCACTACCACTATGGAGCTGCCTTCGATGCTATTGTGGCACCCTTTCATATCTCACTTTCTTCGGTAGGATGATGATTTCTTCAAGTACCAGTCGTCTAATGCGTGTTTTTATTGGGAGTTTCGAACATTGGTGTTCATAATGTTACAGCTTTGTTGAGAGGTGTTGAATTCTTGATCGCTTGTTTGAAGAATTTCATGTATAGGGCTTTTGACTTCTGTGGCACATGCATTTATCTATCTGTTAAGCAGTTGGCGCTGAAAAGTGAGACAGTGCAGGCACTTGACGGTTGAACCACTCCCCGACGAATTTGCTTGTCTCAGAAACCTTCAGTTTCACAATTTGTCAAGCATGTTGTAAAATTTTTTGATGCTATTTTGCGGTTAGTGCGGTACAACCCGGTCATTTCTGGTTTGAGACCTGGTGTTTTGTACAGCTTTTAAGGGCTTGAGTTGGGGAAGTTTAAGACCTCCTTGGCCATCCTCTTTTCCATGATATGGTGCACCCACTATCCGCTGGAAGCATTCGCGTAGTTCAGCTCTAGGATGATCCACTTGCTAAACAATTAGCTATTTCATAGGACTCATTAAGAGAAGATTTGCCAGCTCAGGTGTCCATAAAATTGGGTTTCTAACTTGGCAATTTTTAGACCCTGCTTAGTTGGAGTGCTCATTTTTGGATTTCAACATCTTCAACATCCATACCTAACGGTCTTTTGGTTGGCCTGTGGCGGACGCCGTGGTATGGTGATGCAATAGGACCATTTTCGGATTCCCCTATTGTGAATAGCTACAACTGCTTTGTACAGCATCCAGCACCTGCAACTTTGATGCTTATTAGAATATATCCGATAAGTTTATTTCCGAAAGTGAAACGTGACACCTAAATTGAATGCATTTTGTGGCCTTTAAGGTAGGTAAACCCTCTTGCAATCAGTCTTTTGCAGCGTTTGTGTATTATTGAAGCAGAATCGACTTCCTTCTCCCCTCCCCCCCCCCCCCACGTACGATTATTATGAGTCCAGTGTGGAATACGCGCATAATCATGGCCGAAGCATGGTAGGTGAATGCGAAAGCATAAAAGCATCTTGTTCTGGTTGGGAATTCGCGATTGAAAATAACGGTGTGCAGCTCCCATCATAGCATCATCTTGGTAATTAGGTTCTTCTTTTACAATTGATTTTGCTCAAGGGGTAGAGGAGTGGCATTGCCTTTTGTCATTTAAAGAATCTCTCTGGCACACAATGATTGTGGGAAAATCGGCAGAACGTTGGTGACCATCAAGCGCATTAAACTTCAAATGGAAGGGGGACATAAACAACATTGTAATGGCGGCGCACAGCTTGTAGTTGTTCCGGTACCGCTTTCCTTAGAAGGCAAGACCTCAAATTCTTACCAGACCGCAAGGTTACTACGTTTATAAAGGCAACCAAGATGTGACACCACTAATGTGCTGCCACCAACTCAGTAATGGATCGCATCAAACTTCTGAAGTTCACCTTATAAAGAATACTCCACTTCCAGGTGGGCAATGCCGAGGTGTGTACCAGCATCTCAGGGGCATTGCTATTCAATCACCAAATCTACCTACAGTCCATAAACTACCCTACAGTGGCCAAGGGCAGTGAACTCCTATGCCTTACACCGTCCTCCTCCACACCGACGCAATGACAGACCGCCCAGTGGACTCTCTGGTGAAGGTGTGGCGATTTCGCGGCCTCCCTCTCAAGCTCTGAAGACAATGTGCTCCATCACAAAGTTCTTTTTCTGACATTCATTAGTAAACAAACGCCTATGACGGTTTTGTTGTTGAATTGCCTTGCCAGAATAGGAGAAATTCAACGCTCTCGATTACATTGAGGGAATAATTGTATTACCCATGCATCTGGTGGACTAGGAGTCCATATCGTCACGCCAACAGCTCATAAATGATGGTCCTTGCCGTACTTATGGGTGCAATAACGATAAAAGCCTCTAAACCTTCATGTCTGAACAGCCCAAAAGGCTCATTGCATGCTAGTTCAGGACAGCAGACTACCATTGCAAACATGGCAGTTTAAAAGGCAAGGGCAGTCGTCGTAGTAGCTTGCCTAGTGTCAAATGTGTAACAAGAACTACTTAGTACAGTAAAAATATCAATTAAGAGGCAGGTTCATGTTCTCTTATTTGCAAGAATAGAAGGGTCGTCGAAGTAAACCGTTTCCTTTGACTCGTTGGCCATGAAACCTTAGAGATATCAATAATGAAATGGTGCCTTACCAAACTTGCGGGACCTGTCTATCAGAGTTGCAACGCGCTTTTGCATGGGAATGCAGAGGCCGGTTATGTGGCGGCCGTACACCCGACCGGTATAGGGGGACACGAATTGGGATAAAAGTTGTACATTCTTCAATATTTATGGGAAGAGAATGTCGTACCTTATAGTCTAGTTCTACATTATTCCGACATAAGAAACATTGACGGGGCTTCGGCTTGTACGGATTTTGCATATCAATCGGCTGGAGGCATACGATAACGAATCCAAATTACCATATCAGACGATTTTGAAGCCTCTTCTGTAAGCATCCTCGCATTTAGACCGCAAGGAGAAAATTTTAAGCCGATTTTAAATGCATAGAGCATTTCAGACAGACGACCAATAAAAAAGAGGTGTGAGATTTTTGGGATGGCGGTTTTCCAAACAGATGATTATAAGCAATAAAATGCTTAAGTTTTAGCAACAGTGAGCAATATGGGATAGGCTACAATAAAATACTTTTAAAGTTTAAAAATTATCGTGAATTTTGCACTAGTATGGAGTCTGATCCTCTTTAACGGCCTTTCATTGTCTCGTAGTGGTTTGCTTATATTGCAGGCCTTGAACTTACTCAAACAGTTGAGGTAGTGTGGTTGTAGATATGCAGGAAGGGTTTGATATTGGTTTCGATGCCATAGCCTGGACGTCTGTGCAGTTCTATACGAATCTCGGCCAGGTTGGGCAGACTTGCGTAGTGGTCGGGGGAGGGTTTGAGTAGTGTGACTGTCAGACCCCAGGTGCATTCTGCTCCACCTGCACTGGGTGGGTTTCTCGTAAAAGCTCCAATTTACTCCTTCGGTTGTCTGCGGATTCTGCTGACCGGAGATTGGCGGGTGGCTTTTTGCTCTCCATCTAGCCTACGGCATGACTAACCTGCTCCAGTCATTGCGTGCACACTGAATTAAAAAATGAGCATCTAGGATTTCTAGGTCTGAATTTAGCGAGCAGACACTTAACAGAAGGCTCCAATTAGAAAATTGCAAAAACGTT
>NW_020170771.1:7308-9956 GCF_000524195.1 Echinococcus granulosus | reverse complement strand
CCGCGTAAACTTTTCTTAATTTTTTTCTTACTTTATGTTCATTCAGCCAATCACAGTGAGAAGGAGGACATCAGTGATGTTGTGAGCATGATTTGGAGGTGGTCATCGCAACTACGCTTCAAACAAAAGGACTACGTAGGGATAAATGGAAATATCATTACCGCTTCTTGGTTAAACCTCTTTTAAGTCGTCGGAGGTAGCATGAATAGAAGAAGAGAATTGCCCTATAACTATTTAGCCCCCTACACCCATTGTAGCAATATGTAGTGGCAGGTGATATTCGACACCCATGGATGAACGCTAATTGCTGTTGGAGGAAAGTGATTGTGGAATAAAAATAATTGCATAGGAGAGTGAATGGGTGAGTGGTGAATTAATAAGTTTACGAGTTAAGAATAAGTGGATGGAAGAATAGATGAATGTCTGAAGGATTGATTAATTAGGCCGGTTGATCATGAATGAATAGCTGAATGGATCGCTCGCACGGATAGACCACATTAGGCATCCTGAGACAATATGACCAAATTCCTACCAAATCGTCACATTTGTCGTTAGCTGCCGTCGAGTTTGAGGTAAAAGAACGATAATCTGGGGGGTTGCGAGTTCGAGTCGCACTCTGGGCATGCGCCGTTACCCTCAAAATTATGGCATTTGTCAGCCGGCGACTAAGCACCTCAGGCCTACAAGCATCGCTTATGTGGTTGCGCGCACACCCGCCATACTGACTGGTGCGGCTGACAAGGAGTGTATGGAGTGGTGGATGGGCGAATATGAAACACCCACGGTGGGACTCGAATCCACAATCTTCTACTTAGGAGGCAGACGCCTTATCCATTAGGCCACACAGGTTCCCTTAAGGTGTCACCTTGTTGACAACTCCATTCCACCGCCACTCCAGCCAGTCCCATTGCCTCGAATACACACCCACTGTCGCATCAGCCCGACTTCACCACTGCTCTCCCAACTCGCCATTCTGTCACTCCTCCACACCCCCACTCAATCAGCCAAATATCGTCCTACCACCTTCTCACTATCGGCATTTTATCAGTGCCCTTCGAGGAGATACCAGGTTTGCGTGGTTGCAAAGACGTAGCCATAGTCTCCGCATGTATTGTTTGCAATTGCTTACAGGGGTTGGTATACTTCAAACCCGTTGAGCACGACAGCTGAACCCGTCGCTGTGGCGTCTCTCAGTCTCATGCGGCTGTATTGCTATGTAAAGGCATCCCTTTGCAGCATTTGCTAATGTAATAATGCTGCGTCTTTCGACCGGAGTCGAGTTTCATTAATCGGCGGGCCCCAGTAGCGGGTGCGAACCGTTTTGTTAGCAGTATTTTCTGCACAAAAAAGCACGAATAAACCAACGTCTTTCATGCAGCTCCAATCCCAGCTCATGCACATGGATAGACTCCTGGCATGAGGGCCTTGACACCACAACATCACGACAACGAGAATTACAGTATGGCTTTGGGACGTCACGGATATGTCGACAACACCCTCTTCCCAGCCACTCTACCCCACCGCGTCGGAGGAGGCTGCAGGTCAGTCGTCCTGGGAAGGACTCGGACCCACACTCTTCGGCTCCGGAAACCGACACCTTATCCATTGGGTCACCAGGACGCCCTACCTGTCCAACTGGGTCAGCATACACCCTCCATTATCACTCACTGACTCACCAAAAATGACTGCGCGCCTAAGGATCAGTGGGCGCAGGCACCGAATAAGCACCCGCGGTAGCACTTACCGCACAATCTTCTACTTTAAAGCCAGGCGTCCTATCCATCAGGAGACGCAAGCCAAATGGTCTTACGCCTGCTCACGGTCAACCAGTTGCTCCTGACACTCTGTCCAGTCTCATTGCCTCAACAACACACCCACGATCTCATTCACTAAAGCGCAAGAGGTGGCATGGATTGGTAAGACTGTTGTGTTTTTAATTCACCAGCATATTCAGTAAGACCGTAGCTGACGTGAGGTGAGATGAGGTGGTGCCGCAGTGCAAGGAGACGGGGAAGGGTGTCAAGGGAGTCAAAAGAAAGTGTGTATAAAAGGGGGAGGAGGAAGAGGTAAAGAGATGCGTGTTACAGGGGTATGAATCTTGCTTTGGGTGCGAGAGGTCTCAGGCTCAAATCCCGGCTGAGCCCAAGGCCTGTTTGGTAGCTGGCAGGTTTCCCAGACGGTATATTTTAGCCTTGACCTCCAACCCATCAGCCCCCAGGTGATAGTCGTACTCCGATGCAGTTTACCACTGCCTGAAGATTCGAAAATACCTGCCACCTTACTGACCCATCTATCCGACTTGCTAAAATTGTTGCTTTGCGTGGCATCTGTGTGTGATTAGACGAAAGAGAATGACAGCGGCGGGATTCCAATCCGCGCCCTTTCAGACTGGTGCCTAAAACCACCTCCTTAGACCACTCGACCACGCTGCCTCATCTATGCTCCTCCTCTACCCACTTCGTCCCACCCACCTCTATCGCGACATGCAGATCAAGGCACGCAGGTGAACCTACTCTTTCACCACCCAATTCACATCCTCAACTTCCTTAAAATTATCCGCCAACCACCTTTACTTCACTCCAACACGCTGCTCACGTCGCTTTGAGCATGCCTGTGGCTGATTAACGTGCACAACACCTACCCATGTC
>NW_020170771.1:6149-7208 GCF_000524195.1 Echinococcus granulosus | reverse complement strand
ACATTTGGTTGAGCGGTAGGGCAACAAACACGCGAGCCATTGGCAATTGTCATTCTTGGCTCTTGCGCAGTGTGGATTATTAGTGCTGCTGGATTTGAGTCCTGCTATTAGGGGTCAATTCTCGGTGCAGTCTGATGTGGGGGTGCTGACGAAATTGGTCTTTTGTAATGCCACGTTGAATCAGCTTAGTGAGTCCACTTATCTGACATAGTCTTGCCCACTAGCAAGAATTTCACCAAGAAAATAGGTGATGTTATTTTGTCCTTTTCCTCCATGTAATTTTTAGACCAAGACACTTTGTCTTGTCTTGCTCAAGTGAACTGACGTGCCTCCACCAGTGAATTCCCTTAGGAAGTTGTCTCACCTGCTGTAAGCATGGCATGCCTTCGTGCCTTGTCAGAGCTGAAGAACGGCCAACTACTAGGGTGATTTCAGCAGAGAACGCATTATGCATTGAAGGACAAGTCGTACATATTTTCGTCTTGTCGGCCTCCATGCTGTAAAATTAAAAGAGAGCCGGATGTCATGGAGGTCACATGCGCTGAAATTTGTCAGTGCTTGGAGCGTTGACGCACTCCCGATTTATGAAGTGTCCACTTATGGAGGCTGGTGCTTCGGTACACGGCATGCGTATTCACACTCGGTTGAATACTGAAGCAGCTTTGCCTAGTTCCACTTAACAAAGAGGATAGAACCATTTGTCCTAGGACTACTTTTTGTAGTAGTTTTTAGGATGCGTCTGATTCCATTTGCCCATTTTAGATTTTGTTTGGATAAATACTTGGTTTTTTTCCAAATAAAATGCCAGCTCTATTTTAGACTTATTCAAGTTACCTCACTTCCTGCAGAAATACATCCCCATTTACTTCCTTCTGTACTTGCCAAATCCAATTGTCATCGCACGTAGCATCAGAGACGTAATTTTTTTATTTGGTTTTAAGTCAATTCTTTGCTCTCAAAGCGGCCAAACTTGGGCGAAAAGCAGCTTAAAATGTTTCACTTCCTCACCCATTCATACTTAGCGTGACAACAGTGAAGACCATATTGGATGCTGTCGCT
>NW_020170771.1:4487-6049 GCF_000524195.1 Echinococcus granulosus | reverse complement strand
TTTCGGGTATTTAATTTTCTCTGGCAATTCAGCTTCAGGTGGAGGCCTTCTCAGGGCCTCTACCATTTAAGATACTTGCAGTCTGGGTTCTAATGTCTGATATCGTTAGATAAAATGGTGCATTCAGCCAATGCAATCCACTCGCTTCGTTGGTCAAATGCCTGCACTTGTCCGGTTGTTTTACGTCGCTGATAAGTTACTGGGCGTTAAATAAGGGATGAGAGTAAAGTGAAAAACTTTTTGCCGAAAGTGATCAGGGAGTCAGATTTCATGTAACAGCTGAGTTCACAGGTGTGTGTGCGACATCCTCTCTCCCACACCTTCCTCATGTTTCCGCAACGAGTCAAAATGTGGGAAGTCATTTCATTGGGTGAATGGACAGATCCATCACCATTGCAAACGCCAATGCAAGTGCCAATCAGGCGGATGTGGTCGGTGTTAGTCATCAGGATGTGCTCAAGTCATCAGTTCACCTCTTACTCACCTTTGCTACGCAAAGCAATGTTCTCACCTCTAAGGCCCTGAACATGGTCAAGCTCTGAGCATTTGGCATCTGAGGGATGGCAAAATACAATACTTTAGCACGTGTGTCCGCAAGCGTTTGACAGCTGCAACTGCTGGGCGAGAGAGCTTGCGTGCTGTTTAATTGGTGTCATTCACACCTTTCATGTGTTAGCATAAAGCATTCAAAGGCATTTTCGTCAGTCATAAGCCCCATTCTCCCAACTCCCTGGTCGGCAGACTACGTGCTATACCGACCTCACAAATTTTAGTTGCAGCAGCCTCCTTTCATTTATGCCTTCCACCTCGTTGATGGACATTTCGGCGTTACTCATCTCAGTGAGAAGGAACTCGGTAGTATCTGGCCCAAACTCCTACCTATTTTGCCAACTCCTTCCTCAACATCCCACCTGCCTAAGTAGCTAGGAACATTGAGGGAAGGCCTCTATTTTGCCAAGAAGTTGTAAAATAGACAAAAAGGTATAAAATCTGTTTAAGAACTATTTTTGCAGTGGAAAATTTTCACAAATCAGATGCTTTTGGTTGCCATGTATGCACATACAGAAACAGCAAGAGAGGGACACAAATGCAATCATTTAGAGTTATAGGTATGGGTGATTTAATGATTTAGGAAAAGAGCTAGTGTCATTTGACGATAAATATTGACATCAGGGGGCAAAATCGTTTTGCAATGCGTCAATCAGCCAGTGGGCAGTGCTTCAGCCATTCCAGGTGCAGATGCTAAATAGAAGAGGGTACAAATGGGCTGTAAATGGCCACGTCAGTGGGGATAGAAGAGCAAAACCTAGGCAGAAAAGTTCCGCAACTTAAGACTGAGGAACTGTGTTTTAATTCGCATTTTTCTTTTGCCTAGATGGAAGTTCATACTTACCTTCTACCAGAATCGGCATATTCAGTTCCTACTCGCAAGAATCTCTCCATCAAGTGGATCAGAATGTGAACTTCTCTCCGACTATCCAGAAATCAACACAGGGTGACTGAGGGGGGACTTAGAAAAATACTCTACACTGACTAAGGATCTGGCAGGTGGCCAGAAAGGG
>NW_020170771.1:2383-4387 GCF_000524195.1 Echinococcus granulosus | reverse complement strand
GTAATCAGCCGATCTGCACGCCACGTAAGAGAAGTAGGCGACCTTGCTAAAAATATACCCCGTTGCCAAACATACCCTGTTGAAAGCGCGTCAGGAGGTGCTATTTGTCAACCTTGTGCTCTACCAAGCATGAAGGACGAGGGACACACAGATAAGCAATTATAGCTACTTAAATAGATTTAAGTGGAATAAGAAAACTCACAGGTGCCTGCCCGGTTCGCGCGACGAGAACGGAGCAAGAGTATCATGCAATGTCCAACGCCTTTATACGCTCCGACTCTCCCTCCCTCAAAAAAGGTGTCCATCACCTCCACAGTATAAACAAAATGAGTTGAAGCGTGAGTGATCTACGGGTGGTGCGCAACCTGTTCAAACTTCCCCAAGTCCCGATCAAGGGCTGACGGAATTATTCAGAAAACAGTAGCTGTTGAGGTATTGACGGTTCAATTGATTGAAAAGTTCGACATACGGACCTCAACCAGATTCTTGAGTTTTTCATACTGCTCATCATAAGGAAATAGGCTACATCCATCTCCAGTCATTCATCTAACACTCGACATTTGGTTTTGATCACCTTCAAGCTGTCCAGCAATGGTAGCACCTTCGGACCAAAGTTGTGCGGCATGCGCGCATCAAAGTGCAATGTGCTGCCAATCAGGCTACTCACGTCTAGCCCTTCGATCAGCATTTTTGATGTTAGTAAGTTAGAAGTCGCTTAAGCAGCATAGGTTTTCTCAACCACCTGCACTCGTGACATCTTCCACAGTGGCATTTTCCCACCATCAATCTACACAAGGACACAAACTGGGATACTTACTCAAAAACACTTTGTGGGAGCTCGACATTAAGGGTCAAGTCCGACCTCAAACTCCAGCAGGGCATCAGTAATTAAGGCTATGTCAAAAAGGAAATGAATGAGTTCCCAACGTCGAGTTCTTAGCTCAAATGACACCAGATGCATGAGTTTTATCTTTTCACAGGTCTTGTCGTTCCGTACAACGAGGTAGGATGGTCAAAGAAATCCCTACAAATAACTCTAAACATGTACGGGGATTCTGATTTACTCAGACTGACGTGGAGAAGCGCCAAAAGGAGTCCAAATATAAGGAAGAGCTTAGAGACTACCCCGTGTTGCAAGCTAATATGAACAGTAAGGAGTCCAATACCTTCGAGATGCTTCTACATTTCATCCTTTATCGACAATGCCAAGATAGTTCGTAAGAAATTTTAACAACTGCAGTTTGATTGTAACCCATTTTACACACATTACTTAAAATATTCTTCAAGGACCAATTCCACCCTGACAATCAACCAACATGTCTGGGAGGTTCAAATATACTCCACAGGGTGACGGGTGGGTCGGCTGTATTGACAGCTAAACCGCAAGTCGTTTCCTTCATTACCATAACCAAGTTATATTAGCGCAAGATTTCACATCGACTTGTGCTTCATGATAGGCGCACATGGACAAACTACAGAGGGCAGGCAGGGAAAACCAACGAGCATACGCAAACAAAACGACACCTGCAAATTAAGACGTAAGAAAAGAAGCACGGCAGTAAAACCATCATTTTAAAAGCATTACGAGCTCTGTGAGACAGTGTTTGTGAATAATTGTCTAAGGGTGGAAAATGAACACAAGTTTGTTAACGAGGAAACAGATTACTCACAGAAGTCGACCCGGACTCACGCTCGCTACCTGTGGAGGCGAAGCGCGAAATCATGCCACAGCAAAGATTTGCATTCAATGGAACACAAAGCCGATATCATCCTCTTCTCGATCTCGGGCTTAATACGGTGTGCCATTTCCACGCTACTTCTTCAAAAGGATATTTATATTTGCGATAACCGCAAGTCATTTAGACGAAGCTAATTCCTTCCCTGAAACAACGATTCGTTGCTGAGTTTAAGTTTTAATGATAGGTTTAGCATGTGAACATAGAAACCCGTCAATAGTTTGTAAATGTGCATAATTTCAGATAACTTAGGCCTAAAAATTGGCTC
>NW_020170771.1:0-2283 GCF_000524195.1 Echinococcus granulosus | reverse complement strand
TTTCTTTCCGTGCTGTTTAATTGCCATACACTTCCGCTTTTTCCTCTTCTCCTTCTTCCCGTTCTTCTTCCACAAAATGACATTCGAATTACGTTTTACAAGTTCTTCCCAAAAGAGCCTTGATAACAATATATCTATTCATTAATTGAGCCCTTTGAACTGTTGAATGCCTCGTTCATAGGCTACCTAGAAAGCACACCACACAGATGATAAAAGGAATGCGTTTGGATCAGAGAGACCTGTGATGGCTCCTGGCGTTTTTCTAGGCAGTTGTCGGTTTTAGAGGAGAAAGGAACAGGTGGACTCACGAAGCATCATTAGTCGACAACCTGATCTCTTCCATCGTGATCCGTTGATAATGTAGTTGAAGCACCAGGTGGTGTTGGCTCCATCCAGAGAGGAGTGGATGAAGGCCATCAATCCGCGTTTAACTGAAATAGTGAGGAGAAACTGAGAATATATACTGCCTCTTACTCATAATAATACAAGTGATCAACTTCCTCGGTTAGTGAATGAGACAGTATTGAAGGGGTGGTAATGGAGTCTCCTTCTCATAGGAGTAGCTGGGGCGTTGCGCAGCGCCTAAAGAGATGAGATTGATTGCCGAGAAATTTAGGCACCTGCTTCAGGCGACTAAACCCCTCAAGGATGTACAAGAGAAAAGTAGTCGAAATGGAAGCAAAGTTTACTAATCGACACAAATGCCGGGGAAGGTAGATAGCTGTTGGAGGACGAAAGCCTTCCAAATAGTACCTTCAAGTTAAAAAGTAAAACAACGCAAAATCAGTGTAATTTTTGCTCTTCCGCTGTAATGTACAAGCCCAAAAGATCTCATGGTAACAATGTTGACTCTTGTTGGTTGTTTGCAATCTAGCTGTTCATCATTACCACGGATTTCTTGATTTTCCTTCCATGATCAACTCACCCACTACAAATAACAAAGCCGTAGGCGACATGTTAGTCCCTAGGAAGAGGAGAGTGATTCTGATGCACTCTGTTCCACATGGTCTTCGGTTCACGCTTTTGGCCTCTCACTCCATCTGTAATCTTGTGAATAGTATGATCTGCCACCACCACTTTACGTGGTTACGACTTTGGGTAAAGTACCAGGTGGGAAGACACATTTTCCTTTGGCATGGATGATCAGAACCAACCGAATAAGACTAAAGACTTGTTCACTAGTACAAGATGGGGAGACGCGTGTCGAGGAGAGGATCACTTCTGCCAGCCCACCTGTACGCTAGTAAGCAGCATGCTCTCCCCTCACCACCATCTCAGGTGGTTTGAACTTCTGGCGTATGAGCCGTGAGCTGATGCAACAATCTCCGTCGGCGGCAGTAAAGATCTTCCAACTGGGGTGTTTATTGTTGTCAGGGTTTGTGGGGTGGTGGAAAGACAGTGGATAGCACTCACTCCGTTTCATGTTTGCATTAGAGGAAATAGACAAATAATTCATTTCCCATTTTTTGCTCTTTCCATTAGAGCAGCGGTAATTCTAGAATCAACTGCCGCCTCTAAAGATCTTTTACTTATTTACACAGGAATTTCGATTGACTTTCAAAAGTTTGAACCAGTATTTCTGCATTTTATGTCCAAAATCAATCATCCCAATAATTATTGAGGGCATAACTAAAAGGCAAATTTGTGTTTTTAAAGTTGAGAGTCATTAAAGCCTACAAAGTGAAGAAGGAGGTGGGGCAAAATTTACGTACATTAGTTAGTTTCAAAGGTGGCACACAGTTTTGCCCCCTCATTTTAACGAAATGAGTTTTCCTTCAGACTTTTGAAGGTCATCTGTTGATTTGTTTGACGGAAGCATGTTTTCCCATTAAAGAGGTGCTAATGCATCCGATTGCGTTTTTCACCACTTTGGGTGTTTTAGAGCCTGAGAAGTGTCATCTCTATTGAGCCATTCGACAGTGCATGCTTGCAACAATCAAGAAGAGCAGCATTAAAGCACTGGCTAATCCTCACACAATTGGATTATACGAGGAAATTATGTGACGGAGAGGGAAGCACTGCCGTATCACTTATGCCGACGCTCCAATCATTTATCCCTACATAGCCATGGCCACGAAGTAGTTAACAATCGGTAGTGGTTAAGAGAATACTGAACAAGAGCGATAAAATTGTTTAGGCTTTAGTGTAAGTAAATGATAACGAAGGCAGAAGAGAAAGGAATTAGCAAGCACTCACAACATTTTGCATGTTGTGCAATTATTAGAAGGATGTCTTAAATTATATTTCAGCTTCCATGATAGCTTATTTCAATACCTCGTCGAA
>NW_020170772.1:8231-9794 GCF_000524195.1 Echinococcus granulosus | reverse complement strand
ACTTTAAGCCAAGATGGTGCCTTCATTGGATTTATTTTATGATTTAAGAACTTGTAACAAGGCTTTATCAGGCTTAATAAGAAATGCTGCAACATTTCTTATTTAAAAAGTCTGCAGTCCTAAACTGAAATGAGTGAGCAAACTGAGCTGATTGAACAGCTTTCTGACCAATGATTATTCAACAGTCAAGGGTACAAATTTACTGAACATGCGACAAATAGCACTCATAGAGCTCGGTCCTACTCAAAATCACCCCACGTTAAGCTTACCGCAAACATAAGTGAGCATGCTTCTCTTGATTACAAATAATTATAAAAATAGTGATTTTGTTGTTGTCACATGCACCTTTTCCAAGTCTGAGATGTTCAGTCTTTTTTAAATCATGGAAAAAGTTAGACAGAAGTCGTACAAAAAGAATGGTTGGGGAGAACGTGCCTTCTCGATGGGGAGCGTGAAAGCCACCTATGAGGAGGAACTTATGCATTAGCCATACATTCTCACACTTTTGCTTGATCGCTTATATTTGGCGCTGGCAGGAAGCAGCCAGCTGAGCTCAGTGGGAATGGTTAAGATGCTGATGGCTAAGTGAGGTAAGTTTTCAGTTTGACTGCAGAGGTAAACCGGTAAAATATCCTTTTAGAAGGAGGAAGAAGGGCTGGAAAAAGACGTTAAAACCTCTTTTAAAGTCATTTGTTAATGTCCTCTCTCAGAGGTATGCAATTTTCTTGATTTCACATTCCTCAGCCACCGTGACGCCAGAGCTTCCCTAGAGAAGCGCGCGTCTGTGATACTACCTCTATTAAATAGCTCTAACTTACAAGTCTTCTCTCAGCTATGCTGAGCGTTGATGCGACGTCTGCGCTATCTAGAGAGAAAAAGCGTCTTCTTGTTTTCTTTTTAAGCTTTCTCCTTTACCTGAAAACTCTATCGTCGCCGCAAACTGAACCACCATAGCAGTTTAAGAAGACTGATTTGATGTTTTGAGAGGACAGACAGTTCCACATCTTGAAAGTATAGATTTGACAGTTCTTTAAGGCCTGACTGTGGTGTGGGTTTTCCTAGAAACCATGACTTCCTTAGCTGATTTATGTGCGAGGCCTTTCCTTTGCTACTCTTATTATTGTGCACTGCTATGAGATTTGGATGTGTGGATCTAAAGAGGAAAGTTGTAGTGACGGAGGCGACGATGATCCTGCACGGCACAATCGCTTTGTCGCCCTCATCTTCAGTTTAGGTAAACTAATGCCTTTTGTGGTATTTGTTTGAGTGCGGTAATAATTTGAATATGTGGATGTCCCTCACAATTGAGAAATGACAAACGTGGCTGTTCCCCAAAGGATACTTTAAGACATTTAAACAAGTAACACCTGATGCTTTACGTGTCACATTACTTACCCCGGCAACCCTCAACTTCTCAACTGCTTCACAAGCAATGAGGTTGCTTTGATGCGAAAGAGGAGTATTTGTTATCCAGTCGGTGGTGTAGTGATTTATCCAGTTAAGAAGATGCGCATAGCTCCTTAAATGCTGCTTTTGGAGTAAAATGGAGGTAAATCACCTCCT
>NW_020170772.1:5715-8131 GCF_000524195.1 Echinococcus granulosus | reverse complement strand
CGTAGTAGAAAAAGGAACCTGCTCGTGCACGAAACCAGTAAATATATATATTCCTAAAAATTGTGCTGCATCCCTTAAGTCACAAAAATTTTTAGGGCTGTCTGAGATGCCATTAACTTTGAGCTCTACTTCTTTAACTTCCATAATTAAAAGTATATTATACTACACTTTTAGAAGCTGATATCTCACTTTACCAGCTCCGAATGCCAACACTGTTACCAAAATGCCTTTTTAAACTAAAAACGGAAATGCATCTATTATACCCATGGTTAAATGTAAAGATTCATGTGTTCACCTCACTCTCCTCACTTTCTTCCAGAACAGAAACACCAACATCAAATAGCCCACCTTTTGTTGCTGGAAAACACGCTCTTTTGCAAGTCCGAGCAACGAACGCTGCTAGCCATAACAGAATCCGTGGAACACGTAACCAATTTGTTATAAGATGTAGTTTTTTACGGCAACTTGCAATCTTAGTGTAGGAAATCTTATTACAATAATTACTACAGAATAACATTTACATGCTCATAATAAATGAGAAAGAAAGGACATACAAGTCCAAAGTTAGAATCCCCGAAAGAAGTTCAAGGCAGAACAAGTGTCAGGGTGGTAGTAATAAAATAATTATGTATAGAAAAGTGCAATATACATATATGCAAGAACAAAGTAATCACATTCAGAAAATTTTATACTTACACATTTTGACAAAAGTTGTGCAATCATTATCCATCTTCAATAGCTTTGGCTCAAAGGCTACATCCGTAAACAATTTGCATTTGCCCCAAAGTAATAGTAGAATAACGAGCATTGTAATGTAAAAGATGAAAGAGTTTTCGTAGAAAGTTCAATAAATGGAAGAATTCATGCCTGACTTTGTAGCCAAGAAAGTCGGCATTGCAAACAAAATATAAAAATCCTTACTCGATTAGCCCGGCATCATTTGCATTAATGAACTTGCTATTTAAACTTTGTAAATGTAAATAAACAGGCTATCAAGACTCCTTGATCAAAAGCCCTTTTTAAATTTGCATATGTTTTGTCTTTGACAAATATTGCTAGGTTACGAAAAGCCAGTCAGTCAAATATTATATAAGAACATGCAAAAGACTAATTTGCTGTAAAGAGGGTTTTTCTAATAAGATAGAAAATGGCAACTGTTTCTTACATCTTACATCTGCATGCATCATGCAGAACAATTGCCTGAGAGACCTGTTAACTTTGATTGCTAATGGCAATGAATTATAGGGAAAACTAAAAACACACTCAGGATCAACTCATGCCTACTATCAGTGCTTCGCTAAATTAATTAGCACTCCTGAAACTCCTAGTTTGGTAAATCATATTAGCTTTTTTAAACTCAGAAAGGATTAATGAATTGCACCAAAGTCAGGTTTCTCCTTCGCAGGACTCGAACCTTTTAATTCAATCATCGAGGTTGGTAGGCATCCGTTCGTTCTCATTTTACATTAGCAGCAGCATCTTCTGGTTGACTAAACCAAAGTAATGAAAGTCCTAAGAAGAGCTATCTACTAAGCATGCCTTCACATTTGATTAGTCCACTAACAGATAATTCGCACATTCGAGTTTATTAATGCTCATGAGGCTCAAACGAGGTGCAGTGAATTACATCACACCACTGCTGGATAGTTCGCTAAGTTATTCAACATATTTATCACACTTGTACATAGAAGTCTGCTATTAAATTTTCTCTTCTCAGTTCTATGGTTTTGTGAAGTAACTATTGAAGAGCCTCAGTCATTACCTCTAATTCGGTCAAAACAGTTTGAATGCTCTCAAGTGGTGAAACCATCAGGTCAACAGGCAAAATTTGCCCGTAAATGAAAAGCTGGCAATGGATAAGTAAAAACGGCTGGGAACGCTAGGATCGGTAAACGCCATACAACAGTGAAAAAACAACACCTTGGCTAAACGAACGCACTCTGCATCGACATTCAAGGAATCAAGCAAGCCGATTTTGGAAATTATGAGCTTAGTGAACCACAAAAATCGCTACTTAAATGTACGTGCCATTTGCACTTTAAAACTCTTTAATGTTGGCTGAATACCTACGTACATAAATACAGACCGCAAACAGAGTTTACTAGCCACACCAGTACAGATGTCGTAATCTTCATATACCTCTCCAAAGGCTTCTATGGTTTATTTAGTGCGGAAAAAACGTCGTTACAAAAACGACAGTGGCCATAGTAAAATAGTGTCAAGTCATGCAAAAGATCGGATTTTAATGTTGTGCAGAACCAATTAAAGGGTGGAAACTTTCATTTTTTAAAAATGCTTAAAATGATGCAAGTGGGGAATGCGTATCTTTGAAAGTAGCAGTAAACCTAGATCATTTTCTTGAAGTTAAATGTTCAGTCTCCCTTGCTGACATTGTACATTCTTAAAACTCACAATT
>NW_020170772.1:4268-5615 GCF_000524195.1 Echinococcus granulosus | reverse complement strand
TCTTTAAGTCAGTTAGATCCCCTAGTAATAGGAACTGAAAGGTAAGCTCTTTCGGTGTCTGTAAGCGGCATATCACCATTTTTGTACGTACAAATTGATCTCAATTTAAAATCAGAAAAAAATTGTTCAAATCTATGACCAAGAGATTAGTTCCATCTCAATTCGATTTACTACAACTACGAAGATTTTATATTTTGGATAAATGAAAAGAGGTTAATCCCCAAGGCCTTTCCCCAAAAAACTATATTTCCTTACCAGGTTTCTGATTAAGCTCTAATTTTAGCATGTTTGATAAAGCTTTTAACGCAAATAAAGTGGCACTGTCCTGTGTGGATTTTAACATTGCATGAAGAGGTGGAACAATATTAAAATACTTTTTGCACAAGTAAATTTCGTTAGTGAACCTGGAAACGATCTGAGACTTTAGTATTGTTGCACCCTCAGACTAACTTGACTACGAAAAATGAATATGCATTGTTCATACGGTAGGACTCAGAACTACTGACATGGGACAGAAGCAAATTTACCCGGCATTGGTAGAATGACGGAGACACACAATAGCCCCTTTTGCATAATGGAGAGCTACACGAACAACCAACGCATTACATAGCCCCTCACCTTTACTGAGTGTTTTACTCGGCGCTCCTCTTCCTCAGCCTACCTTGTCAGCCATCATAAAGTAATCGGTACCGTGGGGAAAACACTTACTCACCAAAGTGTGGGCAAACTAATTTCCATGCAAACAAGGTGATGCTTAACCTCAGCATCATTGATTCCTCTCGTCAACTCTGCTTGATCTGAGGTGTCAAAATATGTAGAAAATGCATTAAGAAGACAAGGGAGTGTACCCGCTGGCAAGCATTCCCATCGCTAGTCGTTGAAACAATAGCCAACAGGTAGAGCCTAATAACAAAGGAGGGTGTTTAACATGGTTTCACGGGAATTAAATTTTAGTGTCCTTTATTCCTAGTCACTTTGGTTTGCTTAATCGCTGCCCAGCTACAACTATCTGGGTTCCATATGGCTAGTAGAGAGATGGAGGAGGTATCGTGTGTTCGCCTCTTTAATATCTGCATACGGGTGCGGTAGAGAGGTCTGGTAGGAACTTTCCAGGTTATTCACAGCTTGTGTCGAGACGGTTTTTAATAGCTGACCTGCAAACCAAAAAACCACAAGAGTTGCAGAGGATAGATGCCACTTTTTGCCCTGCTGTTGGGGTTGGTAACTGATTATTTAACCCACAGCATATAAACACCTTGCGGCATAAAAACCTTCTTTAACCAGCCGAAGAAAATATAAAAAGTTGTCCCAATATATTTTATTTGCATTCTGCTGCCTCCAATGTAA
>NW_020170772.1:2164-4168 GCF_000524195.1 Echinococcus granulosus | reverse complement strand
GTAATAACAGAACTTATAACATTTGAGTCGCAATGGCAGTGAACTTCCAGACTGCCCTTCAGCACGCCTATTAGTGTGCAAGCTGCACAATCTACGCAGCGGAGAGGCGAGATGCAGTTAAATGGGGCAAGCCGATGTAGCTTAGTAGGCACCAGACTTCTCTGCTTCGGTTTGCTCTATTGTTCACTACTGCTTTAACTTAGGTGTGAAGGTTGCGCAATGCGATGTAAAGTGGCGGATGTATTGTGAGGAGAGTACCGCCTTCCTTATTCCTCAACTTATGTTTATGTGTATCTTAAAAACATTAGAGTAAAGGGGTACATTGTGAATGATGCGGTATGTAGGACTAGTCTTTTTGTTACAATCGCGACATGATTGCATTTGTTTCACTTGAGTACTTGACTGCACCGACTATAAGGATAATACTTTGGAATACTTTCTTGACAAATGCTACTTTTGTTCAAATTACTACCTCAATATTGCAAATGAAATATTTTATCGTGCTAATAAAGTTACGTTCAGGGAAAATAAAAGTGCTTTTTGGAAAAGTTGGTTGCCAACATTTTGCACCTTAAAATATGCACAATTGTTTGGACCTAGCAGTTTGTCTTAACTAATTTTTTTCAAAAACTAGCATGCATCAAGTAGAACAATTGCCTGAGAGACCTGCTAACTTTGATTGTTAATGGCAATGAGTTTTAGGGAAAACTAAAAAATCTTGTGCCTTGTATTACCCAAACCAGTTCCACTGGCATATCAAGTTATTGATCCCGATCACTGAAGAAAATTATGCTCTATTTATTCCATTTTGATTGGTCAAGGCCGATTAGATTTAATCTGACGATCCCAGAGGTACTATGGATTCTCTAGGGGAGGAAAATTCAGGTTCTTCCGTAAAAAGTCTTCCATCACTTTAAAAGCGACTTTCCTAGAATGCATAATGTCTTCACTCAAAGCATTTTTGCGACACACTGGTGTGAGGTCAGTTGTATTATCTGTCGAACGAATAAATTGAGACATTTTATTGTTCGCAATCTAAACAAAACTGTTAAGCTCAAAGCGCTATGAATTGCTCAAAAAGGTTGTACTGAAAATTTGTTAAATTTCAGATACTTTTCCATTATTAATGACTTGTGAATGTGCTCACTCCACATTTGCTGTAAGTAGTGCATTACCTCTACTTCTGCTTATTTGTACATTGTTACCATCTTTTATTCAGCCTTCTTAGAAGGTCATTTGAATGCCGAAATGAGGAATAACATCTGTTCCTATGTATACATGGATGCACATTCATCTAATGTCTTATAGAAAGCGGGCCTCTTTAACAGATAGGATCTCATATCTATCAATGGAGCTACCCAATAATGTTAATCGAACCCAAGTCTACCGATTTAATAGGAACGCAGGAATTCGCCCACCTAGAAGTATCACTTAAATAACGGTGCAAGAGGTGATCTATCTGCATTTTCCTCCAAAAGCAGTATTTAAGGAGCTATGCGCATCTTCTTAACTGGATAAATCACTACACCACCAACTGGATAATAAACACTCCTCTCTTGCATCAATGCAACTCTATTGCTTGTGATGCGTAAACGAGGTCATAGGATTAAAAAAAGAATATGAACCCACGTTTTCTAGTATTTATGAGCTTGAAAACACATTCAGGATTAACTCGTCCCTGATATCAGTGCTTCACTAAATTAATTAGCTCTCCTGAAACTCCTAGTATGGTGAATCATATTAGCTTCTTTAAACTACGAAAGGATTAATGAATTGCACCAAAGTCAGGTTTCTCCTTCGTAGGACTCAAACCTTTTAATTTAATCATCGAGGTTGGTAGGCAATCGTTCGTTCTCCTCGTACATTAGCAGCAGCATCTTCTGGTTGACTAAAGCAAAGTAAAGAAAGTCCTAAGAAGAGCCATCTACTGAGCTTGCCTTCACATTTGATTAGTCCACTGACAGACAATTCGCAAATTCGAGTTTATGAATGCTCATGAGGTCC
>NW_020170772.1:0-2064 GCF_000524195.1 Echinococcus granulosus | reverse complement strand
CATTTGTTGAGGATAATCAATTAACTTCAGTCTACTGTCCAATTTAACACAATGCACCGACGTACACGTCTCAAAAAATATAGCTAACCATGTCTATGTTAGGGAATAATAGCCGAATACGGCAATGCAAAGCCCGACATTAACTGGATGGATAAAACATCCGCTAGCCCGACTACATAGTTTTTTACATTTGGCCAAAGTCAACCGCAAAATAAACATCCGCTACTGTCTCATTAGAGGAGAACGGTGAGCGAGTTTGGAAGCAGCTATAGTTCTAACCGGTCGTCTAGTCCATAACTTGTGATAGTCAACCCATTGTACAATTCAATGAGAGAACCAATGCATCCCTACTTTCCGTGCTCTGTTTCTTCCTTGCTGTGGATTAATTCTGCGATGTACATCAAGACATTAGAGCATTTAGACTACTGTCAGGACAAATACTGTTAATATACTATTCAAGTCGCATACACCTGTGCTATCTGCCTAAAATTTAAAAAGAAATAGGCACAGGTTTTAAGTAAGGGCATATGTCTGCTCTTGCACACATGAAAAGAAGACATTGTGAGAAATATTCTAAAGAAAACAGTCACCAATTTTGGATATCACGGCAATTTTTACCGATCGCTCAGTGCTTGGCTAGTGTATAAATAAATTTCCACACCAATAATAGTTTGAGAGCCAATGAGGCTAAATGCTGCCTATTTTAAAGGTTTCAGGTGAACTTTGGCCTATTTTTAAGCCAGGTGATGTAAATTCAGGCATTTGGATTCAAGAATTAATGCGCATTATCATAGTCTTGAGCAAAATCATGCTCACTTCAGTGGTTTAGGGCCAGCTTTCACCAAATGAATTCGTTAGTATAAGCCCGAAGTAAATGGTAATACATTTACATCCGTTCAATGGAAGTGATTGAGTGATCTTAAGGCAATTGCTCTGCCTAATAGGTCCTACTTACCTATTCTTTTCTCTTTTTTGATGGAATAGCGACGCCCATGCATGATCTTTATGCATAACAGCAGAGGAGGACTGACCTTCTGGGCATTTGCTACCACTAGATCTGTACTCACGTGGCTGTTTTCCATATTTGTTCCCTATGTCGAAAAGGGCATTCACTGTCACCATCGCGCACAGCTAAGTTGGATTTATGCATTGACCAATCAATGGCGCCATCTATGAATCAGTTTGGCAGTCAGACAGTCATTTCACCTTAAGATAGTATCACCGACTTGATAAAATTATTGCCTTCTCGAGCGAATCAACATCACAGGTGTTGCGGGCACAGCTTTACCAATAAATCTGGCAATTTGAAAAAAATGCAAGTGACTTTGCAAGCACAGCATGTTTGTACAATTTGTAATGATTAGAAACTGAGAGAATGAGGGCCTGGAGTAAGATATAGTCAAAACGCAAAGGGTCAGGCGACGAGAATGAAGTCACGGCTGGAAAAATATGTAAGATTTGGTGCCACACTTCCTTCTCCTTCACAGATGAATTTTCTTTGAATATTGCAAAAAATGCCTGGCTGCTTTTTTTCTTTTACCTTCCGTTCCAGACTGCTTAATGGAGTAGATTGGCTACCATTCAACAAACCTCATAAATTGCACCAACGTGTGACCGCAACGAATGAACAAGTTCTCAAACTATTCCAAAATTTGTCTTTTTCTCCACATTTCACTACCCTTTCCCGTGAGTGGCAGCTATAAATGATTATTTTGCGCACAAGTGCTTATGCTTTCCTTCTCATCAGGGCCAGTTGTGCTGTTGGTACCACATATCTTGCGCGTTTTTTATAATTCAACTGAAGTATGTAAGGAGTTTATTCCTATTCACGGAAAGACCTCATCAACAAGTTTAAAGAATAGCAAATTTTTGTGAAGGAAATTGCAACAATTTTGTTTTATGTAGTCTTTAAGCTTTATCAGGTTACGTGATTGAAATAGGTGTTGGAATTATAATTTTGAGTGTATATTTGAATTCTAATGACTTAAAAAGCTTACATTCACATATGCTGCATAAAGAACAGTGTCAAATTGATTGGAATAAAGGCTGACAAAGATTGATTGG
>NW_020170773.1:8130-9444 GCF_000524195.1 Echinococcus granulosus | reverse complement strand
TTTTTATTCTAATTTGTAGGTAGATATCTACGGCAGCAATCGAATGCAGTTTCCACCTAATGTCGATGCATTTCATTTCCTTTCGATAAACTACAAATTCTACCTCTCCTTCGAGAATTCCAACTGTCGCAATTACATAACGGAAAAGGTCTATGTCAACGCTATGCAGTGCGTAATGCCTCCTTCTTAATTCCTTTAAATGCAATCCATTTCCACCCTCAGGTACTCTCATTATCAGTCTTATAGTAGATGATCCACATGAGAAGATACACTCAGCTATCCATTCTCACATCCTTGAAAATCAACCAGTAGGGAACGTTTGGTCTGGCTGACCTGATGGTAAGCCAAATAGGACAAGGGAAATCACTGAGGATGGCTGGTATCGGACATCTGACAGCTGAATATCCTGACATGATCAGTAGAGGAATGTGATGTGAGTAGCATGGCACACATCGTGAGGAAAGAGATCCCGTGAGTCACAAATCCTCAAACTTCTCACTTAATAAAATGACTGCCAGTCCACCTGCTCTTGCCACTGCAAATTGCGATTGCGCAAGTTCAGAGACGTAGGCGCACGTCACGAGGCGTGGGTTTGGTGCATGTGTTGTGCTCGGACAAGGATGCAATTCGGCAGGTCTATACGTCCTTCCATCCACGCTGTTGCACACTGATCTACATTCACAGGAAGGGAATATCCACATTCTTCATTTTCACTCCATTGGTTCACAAACCCACCATGTTCTCCATCCGGTGAAGTTGAATTTGGCATTTCACACATAATTCGCAGCTGATTCACCTCAACAACACTGGATTTCCTGAAGTCATCAATGCCAGTCAAGCACGATGTGGGAATATGGGTGTCCTACCTTTCTTTCGCAATTCATTCAATCACTTATGTTGCTGTCTTCTTCGGTCATTGCTCCACTGATTCATCTAATCTTTATTCATGCCTCGCATGTTTTGGCGTGTAGACACGATATGATTCCCATTGTGCTGGGTGCCTTCAAGGACGACTACGAAAGTACATTGCCTCCACACTCGTACATCAACGTGGATGACTACAAGTCGATTCGTGAATTGACCGACTACTTGTACTACTTGGACAAAAACGACACTGCCTATGCAGCCTACTTCGCCTGGAAGCAGTATGGCAGACTTATTGTGAGTCTCTAACCATTGCCTGCACCTGCGTGTTGTGTGTGTGTACTTGTTAGTGGTTCTATTCCTGGGGATTGAAAAGTAAATGGTGCAATTAACACAGAATTAATGAATTGGGGAGAAAGATATCTAAGCAATTTGTCAAGAATATCCCTT
>NW_020170773.1:1707-8030 GCF_000524195.1 Echinococcus granulosus | reverse complement strand
ATGGTATAGAATCCTGAAATTTTTCTTAAGGTCAACTTCTTTTGTTAAATACAAGGGAGTGACAAAACTACATTATGGTGTGGAATTTGAATCCCACACTTACACCTACTAGTTATTGCTCATGCATCCCTAGGGGAATGTGAAACACAAGGAGGTCCACCATGTTCAAAGCACATCACAAACTTCTAACATCCACGTTTGATGCAAGTAATGCAAAGTGAATGTGTGGAGGCGTCAGCACTCCGATGTTGTTAGAGATAATGTTAAAAGTTGTCAAAATAGTGCATCAGGATAAAGGGATTCCAATTGACAACTTAACATATGCTTGTGTGAAGTAGTTTTTTCTCAAAGGACAAAGAAGGCTCACTAAAAGTTTAATACTATCACTGCAAATAGCTGTGTGTATCATTGCAACGCAATTGCTTGTAACTGTGCGTGTAGCCTCAAGCAAACTACAAGTAATATCCTTACCGGTCAATTTTGTCTGCATCCTCTTACGTCCAAACAAAGCTTTGCCTTACCTGTGCTGCTGTATGAAGTATAATTTCACGAAGTTTGCATAGATGGCGATTAGCTTGCATGTACGAAATGTTGGCGTTTCAATTGTTGCATGGCAAACTCCAAAAACGAATGCTCAAAGGAGCCATGGGTATGTAAAATTTGACAAATGAACAAGGCCTGAATGAATGATTCCGTGATGATTGCAAGGTGGATGGAACAGAAATGAACAAATGACTAGATAAAAAAGGAATTTCTTAACAGACTACCTATTTCTGCAACACAGAGCTCGAACAGAATGGACTGTCGACTTTGCGGTTTCATCCACAAACTAAACGCAGGAACAGTGGACTTACCAAAGCAAAACAGTACTGAGTTCTTAGATTTTCAAAGCCTCTGCTTCGATAGACCTCTCCTGCCTCTCAAATAATACCATCTGCAATCGTCCTTTCCTCCAAGCCCCGTGTATTTCCAACTCTACTATGACAACTATGCTTGTAAATTGCCATTTTGTCCAGACTTCATTCTATCCTCTCAACCGATGTCAATCTTACTTTTTGTGGGTATTATTCCATGTGGTTTACTGTGCACTTGGTTAATAATGTCCTCTCCCACATCAACTCTACACTGTGCTTTGGAATTGAGGGTAGTAAATACTAAACATTATGATGGAGGCTTTTTCCTACCAGAAGTTGCAGGAGGTTGGGCGATTAAGATTTCGATTTAGCCTTAGTTACGCATTGGGATGGACTGATGCTTAGCTCAGGTTTGAGATGTAGGGATCCACGGCATGTAGTTACTCTAAACCTATTCCTCGAAGTCACGGCTAAAAGACACACAATTTGATAGGTACATCAATGGTAAAAAATAGTGTTAACGAATTCAGCGGCGTAGTTTTGGATAAATTTTTATCTGCAGATACCTAATTATTAGCATACTTTTGAAAGCAAACTAAACTCAGCAAAAACCTGTTGTAAATGCCATGCTCACTATCACTCTATCATTGCCACTGTTACACATCACACCTTGCCCTCCCCATTTTTTATCAAATAATTGTGCAGAATTTTGATTTGCTATTTTCATTAACCTGTACAAGAATGAATTCATGCCCAAATGTTTATCCATAAAGTAGCTGCAATCTGCACCTGACATGGTCAAGTTTGATTTGTCTATGCGGCTTGATTGTGAAGAGAAAACAACACGGGCTGCTTTGCAGGGTTATTCTGGCCCAGCATCGTTCCACACCCCGATTACCACCCACACCATCACCTCAGTGTGATTAGTTCTGATCCACTTCATCAAAGTTTAAGGCTTACATTAAGAATATCACTTATGGATTGCTAATAATTTCAACACGCTCAACCATATTTCAAATAATTGATCACCAGATCTCAACTATGGGGTCGCATTACCGATAGTACCATGGTAAGTGGATGGAATGTTGTTGTGATCACCATCATGGTTTGATTACTCAATAAAATCGACTACCTGGGCGATATGATTAGTTCACGAAACCTATCACATGCAGTAGGACGCAAGCAACAATTTGTTTGCTACTCCAAGTCATCAACTTCTTGGTTGCGCTAATGTAAAAGGGGCACCAGCATAATTGTAAGCATTATTATTGCTGTTTTGGGTTTGCTTTCCCAGAATCGCAGTGTGATTTCCTGCGCACTTTAAAAAAGACCTCATTGCACAAAGAATTATTCTTTTATGACTGCCAATCTGCGTGAGCACTGAAGATTTGATGAGTTTTGTGGGATTGCTTATGAAATCACTTAAAAACTTTAAGTGTGACTGGATTTGCAGATAGAACATTTAATACGCCTCCCCCGTATAAGTTAAGCAGATGGAATGCTTAGCTCTGCTAATCATATCGTCGACTCCTGCAGTCGACAGAGGAGCAAGCGCACGAGTTGTTCTGATTTCACCGAACTACACGTTGTAAGTGCCATTTACAACCAATAAGTAGCAATGCACAAGTTCTAACGTCTTTTAGACTAGGGCTTCACGATCTTTACAAACCAAATTTAGGAAAATTTTACAGACAACGTTTGTACGTCATGTTCTTGAATCAGAACGGATAACAAGAATTGTGTAATGAGCATGCAAGAGTCAATAAAATAAGGTAATTCACGCAAAATCTACTTTACTTTGCACTAAATGCTAGTCAACAAAGGCAAGCGCTTTATACCTCAAATTTCGAGATGTGGTAAATGTCTGCGCAATACTTACAGAGCATAAAACAATTATTGTGATACACGGCAAGTCTGCGCAGTAATTGCACAAAGTCATAAAATGTCCATAAATTCTACTTTGATTTATTGCCGAAGGTGCATAAGAAATGTAGCCAGTTTTCAGATTTCAGCAGCTTCCTGCCGCAATGCCTTACATAGTCGAAAATGGCTCGATTAGGATTCGAGTAAGAAAGCATCTGCAGAACTTGAATTGTTTATTTACATCTCTGATGTAAGAAGTTTGTGGAAGTGTACTAGTGGTGTTCGTTATATCTGGAAGTGGAGAGGAATTGTTAAGCCCAACATAGATCAAACCATCAAAGCCTTTTCATATCAATAAAAAAAATTCCTCTCGTCGTTTTAGCAGAAGAATTAAATAGCTGTGCCGATGTAAATTATCAGGGAAAGGCATGCGTCTCTCGTGTTCTTTATTGTTCAATGAAAAGGTGAAAGTACCTTAGCAATTAACGCGTCCAAGCTGAAAGCAACAGGTTTTTCTTTCACGACTTACATTGACAACATCAGTCGAAAGTGGCTTTGCTCTAGCTTAGGACCGAAATATAGCAAAACTTTTCATGAAGCAGGTCGTAAAATCGTATCACTCCATATTTATCTCATTAGGTGCAGAACATCCGCTTCTGGACACATATTTATACGGTGCTTAGCAAATAATAAATAAATGTGCTTGGTAAAGTGTGCCTTCAGTCAGCTTGCTGAACTGAACTGAATTATGAGAGTAACCTCTGGGTCTTACTCCACGTCGGTTACACATTTTCCGCTGTACCTCCTAAAGTCCTGCCACTTCAGGAAAGAATCAGGGCGCCGCAAATCAGTGAGCTCAACGCATTTGATGGAGTACTGAGCAGAATGCAGCATTTGGCACATGACAAATTTCATCACGGACACTAAGGATAAGTTTTGGCATGGTATATTTTATGGAAAACTACTGGCCGCAATAACCAAAAGGCACAATTTTACACTCACCTTTTTTGTGAACAGGCGTACTTTATAAAGCATTTAGGAGGTCATAACATCTTGCAATCCTGAGTAACAAACAGCATTTGATTGTTAGGCACTCATACTTCTTTTAAGGCAGTTCTTCCTTGTTCCGTAATGAGCTGTCTGGATATGCTCTCCCTGTCTGTGGATGCATAATGCGACGGCATTCGCACCATTTTTTATGAAGGGTTTTGAATTCAAGGGAAAAGAACGTGTGCTGCATAGTCTGTGACGCCCCCACCGTATGACTATTTCAATGGCCTCAACGCACTAAGTTGATAGTGTGTAAATGCCTTCAGGCACATATGATAAGTGATTCCTCAACCAGTTACTTGTGGTCGCGTCCTACCACGTCCAAAGAATGCTATTCTTTATAAATGCTACTGCATAATGTGTTGCTTCACAGAGACTGAAGTTGTGTATAGGTGAGAGAATAGCATAAATTAATATGATGTCCATACATTGTCTGCATACACGAAATATTGAAGTCAAAATTGTTGCAAAGCAAACAACAAGGACTACTCCTGAAAGTGTCCGGGCAAATGAAGAGGTGAGCAAATAGGTAATGATTAAATGAATGACTGAGTCGGAAATAAAGGAATGATTTGATGAATGAAGAGTGTTTTTAAAGAATGTTTTCAAATTTTGCATGATAGCCACAGAATAGATTAAAATGGCGAATGTGCCATTTTGTGCACAGACTAGACTTAGGGTCATTGGGCTTACCGATGTAGAATGCCACTGAGTTCTTTGCCAAAGCCTCTACTTCGACAGACCCCTTGTACTTCATGGATGATGGCATCTGCAGTCGCTCTCTCCTCCCTGCCACATGTATTTGCCACTCTCTCAATAACTACTATCTTTTTTCCCTTTTTAACTCAAACCTCATTTTCTCATTTTAAACAGTGTTGACCGCATAGGTTTAAGCAGTAATCCCACTATCTTCACTGTGCTACCTAACCCATAACATCCCACCCCTTATCAGACCATCACGATGCCATGGAATGGACAGTAGCAAGTACTAATGACATATTAATTTCGGTAAGACTGCCAGCCTGCTGTAAGTTGCCAAAGGTTGTGCAATAGACATTTCGATTTCTATCTCAGTAACACATTTGGACTTGTTTACGCTTAGCCAAAGCATGAGATGGAAGAGTTCACTGAGTTGGGTCACTCAGGTCTTTGTTTACAACATCACATCAGTCTGGTTGATATGTCAATGCTCCTGACTACTGTGGTGTGGTATGTCAGAATTGTTCGAGTGCAGATTTCTGCCAATCTGTATACCCTTTGGGCACACGAAGAAAGTGCCTACCTCCTGATGATGTGACTCGGGTGTCTCATGTCATTTCCCATTATGAATAATTCTATGACACCAGTATTGACCTGTCACTGTCAATACCAGATAATCCTTCCGCCTTTCCTTATTTTACCCACATTCAGCCACGCAATGTGGTGTGCTAATTGGGTGCTTGACCTAAGACAAAATACTTGTCTCTTGCCAAAGAGTTGCGGAATTATTGGAATTGGCTTACTAAAAGACAATTAGTTACATCGTGGTTACAACGGTCGTGACAGAACCCCTTAAATTGAGTTGATTGACTCAAAACTATTGCAGTCAAGTGAAGCGGAGCTTCAAGCTACGCGAGCTGATCCATTCAGTGGATGTCTGCTCAAAATCTCCACTTTAAATATCACTTATCTCATGTCTTGCATTTACTCGTGGTCTGTAATTTGCGTCACACTTAATGAACTCACTTATCGCTTGGGAGCCCGTAATGATGCTCAAATAGTGACCAGTAGGCACCATATATCTCTCTTTGGCGTAACGCAGAATAGAATGACTTTGACATGCTCACGTTAGTAGGCAGTGTACTTGCAGTCAAAATCAAATCAGGGTTCCAATTTGTGAATTTATTTGACACGTTTGCCTAACCACAAATTCTTTGTTTATCACATTTTTTACTATTCAGCTTGTATTCATCCACACTGACGTACGAGTGTGGAGGCAATGTACTTTCGTAGTCGTCCTTGAAGGCACCCAGCACAATGGGAATCATATCGTGTCTACATGAATAAATAAAGATTAAATGAATCGGTGGAGCAACAAAAGTGGTTGAAAGAATTGCGAAAGAAAGTTAGGACACCCCAATTCTCGCATTCTGCCTGTTTGTCGTCAAGGCGACCCAAAGTTGTTGTGTGCAGCGCAAGAGTTCGAGTATCTGCGATTTACGGGATCACTTTCTACACATTGTGTATTGTACTACTCACAAAACAATCGTTCAATAATTATCCCAGGGTAATCACCTCTCGAATACCGAAACTCAGCAACCGTTAAGGGGGCATAAGATCATCCTGCCAACAAAGAAAATAAGATCAACACAATAGTGCAAAGTTTCAGTTTGAATTGGATTACGTTGATAGGAGGTTGCATATCGCACAGCACTCTACAAGTTTAACCAACCAGATGTCAGGTTTCATCTGCACATATCATGGTAATTGGGCATGCACACGGCCTCATTAAATCACGCTGGAAAACTTTAATGTTAAAGAAGACAAAGTCTCTTGCATTAACTCTCGTCTCAGTTA
>NW_020170773.1:0-1607 GCF_000524195.1 Echinococcus granulosus | reverse complement strand
TTGTGACTCTAACATTGCTAACTTTAATTTGGAATGCCATTATATGTGAAAAATTGCGAATTTTACGTGAGCTTCTACCTCTTGACTCCCCTTCCAGACCTCCCAGTTTATTCCCTTATCACCATGTTATTGAGCAGATGGAGTGGATAACCGAATTCGCCACTAACAAGGTATGCTCCATTGTGCCTTTCCGTTTCCCTCTCTTCGGTGGGTGCACATATATTAAAGACATGACTTGCATTCCATCATTCTCATTTCAATATATGCTACATTTTAATGGCCCTAAATCAGACAACGTGATAGACGCTTTTACGTGCCCGACTATTCTACGTATTAGGACAATCGTATGTGATACCAGGCGAACAGCAATCATGTGTGTACTATTGTTAGAACAATGTATGGCCAACATTATGTGTAAATTCACAAAACTAAATCAAAATTTATTGTAGCCCAACGGCGGTGATGGACGACTGCACCGTTCGTTTTTAAAAAGAGCATCGTCACCTTCCACAATTTCACCTACCACTGGTTTAACTACAATCACTGAATCACCCTGAATAGGCAACACACATATTTGTGCTTCCTATGGAGCTGGAATTATTTTCGTTCACTTCCGCATGGTCCAACGTTGTGAAATCAACTGTCAGGGTGGAGGACAATCACGGCGTTCTCGAACGCACGTCCACTTCTCCCACACACTTACTACAGAACACAAATTGCGAATCTGTCATGAGTTTAGAAATCTTCAAATTGTCTCAAACATTCTACCGCATACCTTTCCACATGCATGTATATTTTGCAAAGACTTGGAATATTGCAAATCGTTGCCTTAAGATGAAGGCAAAATGTCCAACTTTAGACCGATTTCCCATCTACAAAGTCACCGGTCATCTACTACGATGGACAGTTTCTCTACCATCCTACCACTTCCAATGGTTGTCGCTACAAATGCATCTTCACTAACACCACTCACAATCTCAGCCGAGGCGATGCAGCCGTATTTACCAACTGGTTTTCTGTGGAAGAAAGCATCACGCTCAAGAATCGTGGTGTTCTCATTGCCTTCGAGACGGGTGAAAGTCCCCTCTATGCACCCGCTCTCCTACCTGCACACCTAAACCAAGTGAGTGATGTGTGTAGCGATGCTGGTGTGCCAATTTCTTGGTGTGAATTTTGATGCATTTGTAACCACCTTGTCAATGTGACTGCATCATAATCGCCTTCAGTGTCAGTGTGTTAGAGGACACGATTCATCACTAACCAGATAGTTTATTATTCAAATATGACACTGCAGCTGCGGAAGCAAAATATTTGTATTCGGCTGCAGAACGGTTCACATTTACTCCCCTGCTTCAAGCCTAACCACTCTGTTTGTGGCATGATTTATGTTAGATGTACACAGAAAGGTGCCCAAAATGTTGTTTCCTTTTGCCGAGAAATTTTTTGGTCGCCTATATTTTTGGTCACATTCGAACTTACTTAAGGCCACAAACATCCGAGTTTGACATGTAAATAAACTCCCTTTCACTGTGAACAGAATACGGCTTAGCAGTATGTACTGCTGCCTTTTGATGCCTTAACAAATGCAATTGTCAATGCCTGTTGGG
>NW_020170774.1:5340-9060 GCF_000524195.1 Echinococcus granulosus | reverse complement strand
AAATGTAAATGGATGAGGATGCATTCGAGGCCTTAGTTTGATTGCACAGCTTCAGAAAGTGTTGCAATTATTCACCAGCAGTGCTGTGTCTGTCTTTCTTTCCCTTCTCTTTACTTTGCTTTCTCCTGCTCTACAACATTTTAGTCTTGCTTTCTGCAGAAATAAACTAATGCGACCGGAGTGCGAAATGGGCCGTGTAAATAAGTCTTCCATTTGTCCAATACTCTATACCTGCCCTGTTCCAGAAATTGCTCACTCCTCATCCAGTATTGCAATGAATTAGCTCCATGCCATTGAAAGCGTCGCCTAATTAGGACGTATCATTGTGGAGGGCATTTTGACGGGACAAAAATGCAATACAAGCTTCCTACTCAATACCTAAGATAATTTCCAGACAGAAAGTGGACTACCAAGATATTTTCCAGTAACGTAAACCCTGAAATATCGTGCAAAATATTATTATCTGAACAAACCCAAACTGATCACAGGATATCACCGTATTTGTGGCTACTTTGCCACGTCTAGCCATGCCTCCTCCCACTCCCGAACGCGAAGTCCTGTCCCAATAGGAAAAACACCAAAGCATTGTTTACTGCAAGACGTGGATGAATTGTAAACCGCGTTGTGGATACCCCTTATGTCCCACTTCTGCTTCGTCAATGTTGCATCAAATCTCGGATGCAATTTCTGCCTAACTTTGTGTGACATTGACGAGGAAATGCACACTGAGTGTCTAGCTTGCTGGAAAATATATAAGGCGTTGAATATTGCTTGTTGATAGGTCCACATACTTGACTCGCCTTCGGCTACTGCTACTAGTAGTGGTAGCTTTTCATGCAGGATGGTGACAGATTTGGTGTCACATTCATTGTCCACTCACCGTCTTATTTTGCGGTGTACTGCAAGGCATTTGATATTCCGTGGCAATTGGCATTTCATGTAACAAACACTCAACAGAGTGTGGGCTGTTCGAGCACAGATATTGTTGTAGGGACGATTGGTCTGCATTTCTTCACACCCATTGCTGCAGCACATGCAGACAGCAGGTATTCTGCGGTCGAACCATTGCAGACAGAAACCTGGCTAATTCAACCCTATTTCCAAGCCTACTTACAGACGTACTATTTCATGTTTTAAGCAAATCGAGACTGCTCTTAGTAACTACTGTCTTTAGGCATGTCAATCTGGTTCCATTCCACGGCGGCAAAGGTTACTGATGTGCTGTTGAGGATGGCACATGCAAATTCCACTAGGGTGTGACTCGAAGCTGGAAGAATCAGTGCAAATACAAACAGCCCACTTCTCTGGTTGGATATTCGGTAGAAAAGGAGAGAGTACTGTTCTTTGCCAGTCAAGATGTCGCGCTCTGAAAACAAAGAACACGTACAAGTATCCGCCAGTTGGAATCCACATGGGCCTGCTAGATGCCTACTTTCCCTCTTTTGACACCAAATTGCAGGTGCTGTACTTTCTACTTACGTCTTGCTCATCACCTCAAACAAAGTAGTACAGATGAGGTCAAGCAGCTGTCATCACAATAATATTCATTGAAGTACCACACAAACAGTTCTAGCACACTTGACTCCACATGCTGTGAACGGCTTTAACGCCATCCTCTTCACCTACAGCGTGTGTCGGTCTCCTCTGTACCACCCACCCATCTCAACCTTGCCTAGCCTCGTAGTTCAACATTCCACAATTCGAATGCACTTTCATCCACACATCAGTCTGTCTCTCCATCATGAGCCGTATCAGTGAAATTGAAAACCCAGAAGATGACAACAACTTTGCCACCACAACTTGACTGCTACGATGCAGACTGTGTGGGAGGTTCAGCCTGACCTCCTCTCCAGCATGTGACAGCATCCAAGCATTCAAGCGTGTCGTGTACTTGCCAACAATGATGAGGGTCACATGCATTCACCATCTTTTAACACATTATTCTTCATCCTTTACCGCCCTCTGTTTTCACTTGGGTGCAAAGAGGAATTACCACATACTTTAAAAAACTGTCAAGCGAATCCTTCTGCCATAGTAAAATAGTGACATTGGCACTACCCTTACACTCTGCCTAACCTTTGCTCCTCTCAATATCTACAACTTGATTGTGAAAGGTGGATTGTGATAAGGGGTAATTGACGAGGAGAATTCCGCTGCAAACTACTACACCTCCCAACTCTGTTTAAATTTTGTCACACCAAACTGCCAATTGGATGCAGCGACTTGACTGCACTTGGTTGAGAGGTCAATCATAGGAGGTGGTGGCTATAACTGGCAGACTAGCATCGCCTCTCCTACAGCCTCCGCTACTCGTGGGAAAAATGCCATGCACGCAGTCCCTCCATTGGCAGCAGCGGGAACCTCCTCACACATGCATCGCCTTTGCCACGACCACTGGTCTTCACAAGTGTTTGTCATTCTCCTGTCACTCTGTGTTCATTCAAGTTGGGTAAACCTGAGGCAACAGCATAGTGGAGTTGAATGCCCACTTCACTTCATGCAACAAACTACTGGTGTGGAAACAGAAGGAGGACTGATACCAGCATTTGTTGCCACTGCGTGGCGCCGGCAATGGAATGTATCCCATATGCCTCACAGGCAGCAGATTTTACGTGTACAGTGATTCCACTCGGCCAGTTGCTTTCACCACCTCATTTTTCTGACTCCTCAACTACATTCATCCTTCTAAATCCTCTCAATTGCAAGTTTGCTGTTATAAAGTGTAATGAAACAGGTGGGTATATCGTCCTGCAAATGTGAATTCTCATGTGAAAACCTCCTTCACAACTCGATGCGTCTGTCCTGCGTTTTGTGTCCAAACCACCACAAATGCACAACGCGTTTCTTCAGCCGGAATTCCGGAAACAAGGAAACACAAACAGGCGTGGCTACTGACAGACACTCATTGTGACGTTGGGAGGAAACGAATTAATTTAGACAGTTGCATACTTGGCAATGTAAGCCATTGCAGTAGGACACATCTCTACTACCAAACCTTGCTATGTGCATCGTCTGATGCTGTCTCCTGAGAAATTGGCCTGCTTATTATAACCATACGCAGTTCAGTCGCCTGCTTATCCAATGTTTCCACGACTTTTCTTGCTTGGCTGATGAAATTGGCCAACGTGGCTTTCATCGCTCAAGTGGACCGCACCAAACGCCCACGTTTAGCTGTCGGCTTGACTAAATTAAGACAAACTATGGGTAGATCGAATGCATGGGACGTGTGAATTCCACCATTACACCAATACAAGAGGATGCTTTTAGCAGTATATCCCAGCGTGTCAATTCCACTTTTGTACCCAACTGCTAACTGAAGCACAAGAAATTGAAAGATGGCTTCTCTACAAACGATGGACGATGGTATTTGTACCACAACACAGAGTTATCACGTGCTCTAACAGATGCGGTGCTCAACATTCTACTCTCATTCGCGGCACACAGGCAGCAGCATTGTTGTCACTCACATCCCCTTTTGCCTGATTTGCATGAAAGAGCCTATCACAGACAGATGGATATGAAGCTGTTGGCGCATTTCCAATGGTATAATTTTGCATTGTGAGTATTGGAAATGGAGGATTGATTTGAGGCATAATAAGCAATGTATATTATGGTGATCACAAACATGAGCATAAATGGATTCAGAAGGAGTAACTGTTGCAGGCGAGTTTGGAAATCCCTTCAGATAAATGTGAAAAGGCGAGTGACATCGCGCAGACG
>NW_020170774.1:1287-5240 GCF_000524195.1 Echinococcus granulosus | reverse complement strand
CAAAAGAAGAAAAATAAGCTGTGCCATGTTTTTCGTGCAATCTAACTGGTTTTTCTCTACGATAAACACTGCTCGTCCTTTCACTGGAACTTACACCACTGCAATTTGGAAGTGGCACACACTCAGAATGTGATTCTATCGCGGGATAAAACGAGGCAAAACTTCTGAACTTCAACTAGTTTAGTTTAGTGACGGGTGAATTTTTTTCATGCATAAGAGGTCCAACAAATATGTGCTATTTTACTTATGTAGTGAAAATACATGGCTAATTTAACATCGCTATTTATTTAAGTACCAATTTTAAAGGCTCCGGAAAGGCCTTTATTTTTTGTCAATGATGTCAGTGGATTTCCTTTAGTTAACTTACGTCTAAAGGAAGGAGAGTACCAGATACAATTATCAAAATTAGAGCAGCATTTTGCTCAAGATTTCATAGAATTGATGATACCTACATCTTTGTACCAGTATTTAGGTTCAAACTGAGACCTGAAACAGGGTTTCGTGTTTAATGAGCAAAATACTGATTACTAGCGTAATTACTGCAGCAACTACAGTGAAAAGTAAACAGCAGATGTTATACTTCAATCATTATCATGAAGTCAGGCCCTACTTCTTACCACCACGAAGTTGTTAGATTTATTATAAGTTCGCTCATAAATTTATGTATCAGTAAGTATTGAGTAGAGAGACAAATGTGACCCAAATAGAGGTTGTTTAAATCAAAAGCGAGGTGAATGGCAACATTTTTAATTCAAAGATATGATTGTAATATTTTTGCATAGAGAGGTATATATTATTAATTTATCCGAAGTTCATTCATGCAAACTTACATTTTAGCATTCACAAATTTTCTTTTAGTGTCACATGTTGTCAAATTTACGTTTTAATTTTTCACAGACTATGGCAACCATAAAAGACCATACCGTTCCCCATCCTATTACTTTATCCATCCATTAGTTAACAATGAAGTTCCCTTGCATATGCAATATTTTTCATTTACTCCAATAACGTGTTCGAATGAATATAGAAATTAATAAGTAAAATTGTAAGAAACATATGTCAGAAAATGAAAACGGTAGGAATATATGAGCATTCGAAGTGGAAAACAAATTAGAAGATGGAATGGTGATCTAGTGATGGCTGCTGCATACCTTTCTCAACCCATTTCCTCATTTATTCAGCCAAGAAACATTCATTCATCCACTAAATAAATCTTCCAGTCACTCATTTATTTATTTAACTACTCAACCATTGCTCAATCTCTATGGCCTTTCTTTACACATCCAAAATAGGCCATTTTCAGTCTTTGGGTAGAGTGAATATATTTATTAAAGAAAAATAGAGACTGTTGAAGGAGCACCTCACTAAGCAAAAATTGTGAGATATATAAGTAGGGGTAACCTGAGCAGAATAAAGAAAACCAGGAATCCTTTGAGATCAAGCGACTGGACACATGCTTCCTTACAGATGCTAAGTTGGAATAAAAATGAAGCAAAATTTTGAATTTTTCAAATATTGTTGCCCGAATTTGGGTCCTGCCTCAGAATCGTATTGCAATCATATCGCACTACTCTGCGGCGTCGAATATCATCTCTTTTATATGATGTTCCGTTAGAAATGGGTAATTGCAATGTGAATAAAAGTTGACCTTAGTTTGATTATACCGCCTTTTCGCAATGTCTTTGTCTTGACACCTTTTCCTACTCTTTTTTCTCGCATTTGTCTCCCCAACTTGGCAAAACCAGTGATGAATATATGAGTGGTGGACATAGCACTTCAACATTCACCGCAATATCATTACTGAAATCCCTAGAAAACGGTCTTGTTTTAACTTCACAGTTAGCCATTTACTACAGGTTAGACTAAGTCAATCAGTATGTTGGAGTGCATATGTAGGGGTAGCTGGACCTCTACACACCATATCCATTTATCAATTGTTTGTTGGTCTTCCACACCTTGGCTTGACAAAGTATCCTGGAGGAGTGGTCAAAGCTGCACAGTTTGTTCGTGGGAATGCCTAGTGCTAGCCTTATGCAAAAATACAGTTTTAACCTCTGACCTCTCAGAGAAAATGAATGAAAGTTGCGACCAAATTACACTCGTCAAGACTAAGATTAAAGAAATTATGGGCCATCTAAAGCCCTTTAAAATTAAACGGAGTTGACGCAAAGCTGTTAGCTAATATACAATAGTTAAAGGGGTACGAATTTAATGACACCTTACAGACTAGATTTTCCTCCTCCAACCCCAAAACAGCCATCTTTTACTACCACAAAATAGAATTGAGGAATTCAACGCCTTTCTGATTTTTGTTGCATAGGTGAATTTAGAAAGGAGTGGAAACTGCACCTAGTGGCAGAAATTCCATTTATCGGAATAGAGGCCAATTAAATTCACATGGTGTGGATATTAAATGACGCATGCGTGGCTCTTTTCTTCTTGGTTAATGGACCACCGACTACGAGCAAAAATTAAGGCCCAGGATTGCTCTAAACTGGAATGTAAATGCAGGCTCTGGCGCGAGTTTTGCCATTGGTGTAATATTTGATGAAATGCCAACCAGATGATCCGAGTAGCTGAGGTTTTGACCTTTCGCATATGACAGAACTAAACTTTATGTTAAAGTGGGACCTCTTTTGCATAAAAATTAGGCGATTTGTGAAGGTAATTTTATATAAAGCACAAGAGTATAGCCGCATTTCATTCCAAGTCATGAACCATTTTTCGAGCCATAATAGCTGAAGCAAGCGTGACAAAAATAAAATGAACATAACAAATTCCTTTATTTTTCTATCAGGAGTCACCCAATCAGAGAAGTTACACTGGTGTTGATGTTGCCTTGCCTGTGCCACGGAAGCCTATAATAAAGAAAGCATAAACTTGCTGTAACCAAGCAATTGGCTTTGATTTTGGATGTAAATAGGGAATTTGCTAGTATGCACTGACTTGCGCGACTGCTCAAGCAAGGACTACTGCGATGCAAACAAACACTAGTGCAGAGATTACGGAGGTTAAGGCAGATGCACTAGTTGTGTCAACGCTTTTTTCCGTTCCTAAGTAAATAGACACGTCATCAATTCGAAATGAAGATGCACATCATGATCAAGCCTACTGCCTTACCAGTGGGCTTTGTTTCAATTTGTCCCTTTGACGATTTAAGAAGGTCGTGTTTTCTGAGTACCTCCATAGTCACATTATATAATGTCTTAGGATATAAACCATCAAGAGCGAGTTTCCCAAGCTCAAAATCCTCTTCTTTACGTTTGGGTGAAGCAACCGAAGAAGCTGGCTCTGCAATTAGTGCAATTGAGTCCGCGTAGTTTGAACTTAATTTTTCGACTTCCCATTCTAACTCAATTGTGTGAGGCCCCACTTCACCCCAATGGAAGTGTTTCGGAAGTTGACTGATGTCTTTCTTTTCCCCTGAAATAAAAAAAGGTAAAACGTGGCTTTTGGTGAAATGTTGCTGACGTGCCGAATGAATTAGGAATTGAAATGCGGAATATTTACTGCTACCCTAATAGTAATGGCAGAGGTGGTGAACAGCATGACTTTGCCATTTTGTCCTTAAGATGCGATAATTAACTTACATGTTCCACTAGGAATAAGTGTTAGTGAATATCAGCACTTGACTTGGTGGTGTGCATTATGATCACATATGTGGTTGGAGAAGTATGTCATGTAAACATAGATGGAGGTACTACGTGTTAGGCTGCAGTTGTATGCCTCACACCATTCGGCCCAGTAGATGGTATTTGCATTTTACCTTTCCATCCATTGCCTATTCAAACACAATGCACCAAAGAGTTGATTTGAATGGCCACTGGTTGAAGCACCAAACTCATATTAAAACTTGCAGTATCATCAGTGCATGTGTCAATCAAAATGAAAACCGGTTACTGCTTCAAGTGATGTGTTTACACTGCACTCAATGCATACTATGAGACAGTCAT
>NW_020170774.1:0-1187 GCF_000524195.1 Echinococcus granulosus | reverse complement strand
GGAGTGGACATTTTCATTGCAGTAATAAATTGCATATACTACTCACCATATATTTATAGGAATGTGCTTCAATCACACCAGCCCATGAGGCATGTGCGCCTCACCTAAATGAAAGCTTCTGCATCCATTCATTGAAAGATACGACACGTTGTTTCATGTTGGTCTGTACGCATCCAACCACCCACGTGTTAGTATCAAGGTGCACAAGGTAGATTCAAGACGTGAACCCTGAAGTTCAATTGCCTGTCACAGTCACGTAAGCTACGGTGAGGAAGCAGCTTTTGAATTTAGTATCATTTCGGAAAATTACCCTCTCATTTTGGAATCTCTTCCTTTCCGATTAAAGAGCATGTATGCGTTTATGGCTCCATGTATCGATGTGGTGGTGAAATGGGCTTTCTATTGGCGAAAGCACGAAAGCACTGTATGGTTTTGGAGAAAAAAGAACCGGGACTAGTGATGAGGGCACTGCTTATTTCGTACCTCCTTTTCCTAAATGCTCTGATGTAGTAGTTGCAAGGGCTAGGGCAAATTTGACGGGGAGATTAATAGGCAGTGTAAATGTCGTTCAATGAAAGGGGGATACTGGCCGTTGATGGGTCCACAATGTTGGCTCACATAAATGAGTGATCGCTTTGGGAGTTGGGCTTACATTAATGAGGGTGCAAGTTTAATTTTACCCTTATTGTGGATTTACCATGTTATTATGCTATGGTCAGCATTGCAACGAGATGATGCAGTGCAAACTACCTTCCATTGACGTATACTCAGAAATGTTGTAGGCGAGACTGGGGTGGCTTTCGGCCTCCCCAATGCCTTGGTGCATGCCAGCATGCTATTTGTTGTGAGCCAATTTTGGACGAAACATCACCTTCATTTAAGCTAGATACCTGAATTATTTGGAACGCATTAATTGACACTATGCAATCTACTTGCAATCCCGTCAAATAAGTGTTGTCTTCAGCCAGAAAATCTTGTTGCATTTCACGGTGGCAGAGGAGGCAGAAGCTCCGTTCAGGTTGACACGTCGAAATTGCAGTGGTTTGAGTTTCGGTGAAAGGACGAGCTGTGTCAATAGGCCAATGTCCGGTATGTCAGGGTGAATATGCAATTTTCTTCTTTGTACATTACCAGTGGCGCGTTTGACTGCATGAGAAATCTGCCACAGCTCATTGTTCCTCTTTTAC
>NW_020170775.1:7736-8795 GCF_000524195.1 Echinococcus granulosus | reverse complement strand
CCTTTGACAGCTAAACGTTTGGCCATTTCTTAGTAAAAATGGAATCAAAGCTACTTGACAAGCATTACCGAACAATTTTTTCCTGTGTCGGTCATTTGGCTATCACGAGCACCTTGGTAACGCGGAATTATTGCATTTATTTGAAGGACAGAAGTAACAAGGCAAATTAATTGTACCAGTAAGTATCCTGAAACAATCGTTTTGGTCCATCATCTGCTCCATTCAGTCAGTCTATGCCCTCTTAGAGTGACACGACTTTAGTCTTTGCGATCTTTATTATAATGCTGATGCAGCATAAAATCAGGTGCACTTGTATATTTACTCTCTGTGGATGCTGTATTAAAAATGGAGTCCATGCCTTAACAAAAGACCTTGAGTGGCAAATTAGTATTATTAGTATTAGCGTGTAATCATGGTGTTGTGCTCACCAAAATGAGAAGTCAAGCATCACTGTCAGACAGATGCAGACCACCGTGAGTCTTCTGAAGCCTAGTGAGTTGGCGAAGGAAGCATTGCTAAGGCGCATCAAAGCTATGACTAAGCGGATAATGGTGGAGTCTCAGTAGCTACGGCTGCGGTAATATTAATGTTGATGGTAGTGGTAGTGGTGAAAGTGACTGCAATATTGAGCGGATTGGGGTGCCGTAGCTGCTACTTTTGAGTCAGCATTTAGTGCTGATCCGTGGCTGTCCTCTCCACCCTGCTTAGCCACTGAAGACATCCCAGAGTCATGTTTTCGACCTTTATCACCGCATTTTATTTACTTTTCAGTGATGCGAAAGAGGTTTTTATCATCAGAAAAAAGGTCAAAGACCGGAAGTTGTGAAGGAACTAGGATGCATGCAAATAAATAAAATAAAAGGAAAATCATACCAAAGAATAGTGGCATTAAATGTTCCTTATGACCATTTCTTCCAATATGCACGAGATGCTTGTTTGATCCAATTTGTATTTTACACCGGCCGTCATCAGTTCCTAGGGCCCAAATGCTTTCTGTGTGCTCTCTGAGTACCCTGTTATTTCACTGGGTGATGGTACTCTGCTGCAAAACTTTTGCTG
>NW_020170775.1:5999-7636 GCF_000524195.1 Echinococcus granulosus | reverse complement strand
TGCGAAGAAAAATTTGTGCTGAAATCAACATCATTTTTGCCAGGTTAATCATCGTTGTCGGCAGTTTCAGGGTTTTCTCAGTTAACTTATTTACTCTTTATGGAAAAAATGTAATTATCCTGTAGAAGATGCTAACATCATGTAACGGGCGGTGACCCATTCCCTATTATTCCAGTAAAATGTATCACTGCCCTTCCACTTCCTCAGTTGTGCAAGAATATGGAGTCAAAAAGACCAGGCAAAGTGTCCTTTGAATGTAGAATCCATTCTATTGGTGACCAACAGACACTATCCGGCACCACTTTCAGTCATCGCCAAGTAAAAAAACCCGGGGCTGCCACAGCCTATACCAAGGTGCATACTTCCGTAATATATTGTTCACCTGGACACGCTACATCCAGATTGAATCCGGCCCTAGCCTACTTTGTCTCGATGAGTTCGATAGGCTGCATCTATAGGGATTTTAATCAAACTATTTTCATGTAATGGTCCCTTATCTTTTCAAAATATACCCATCAGAATTCCGTTTTTGACTATGTAGTCACCTTACAAAATAGTCGGCTCCAAAGGACAACAACTTGGTGCTCTCCCATTCTCTTGTTTGACGAGATCGTATACATATTACGAGATCATTAACGAGGGCATCGGAGGTAGGAGTCGAAAATACCTAGAAGGAGCCTGCTAGGCTTAACGGAGTCGAAGAATAAGAGGTGACATTCCCTCTCCCTATAAAATACTTCTACGTAAAAAGACCAAGAAATTATACACTGGTGTTGCATCATAATATTAAAGATGGCGAATCAATAACAACTTTTCAACTCGGTTTATTTTAAAAGAAGATCATAGTACTGTAATGCTATTTACAAAGTCAATTTCATCTTTCCTATTTTTTGTGAGAAGTGAGGTTCTGTGACAGACATATTTAATGGCACAAGTGATCCACTTAGACCAAGTGTATTTGTAGGAAGATTTCAGTGAACATCGGTTTTGCGCTTATTAATGCGCAGTATTGGCTGCGCAGAAGGGAGTGGCAGGTTCCGAATTGACCATCCTGACCGATAGATGCATTAATTGCATATAGGGTCTAGGTGCGACCGAAGAGTATCGGGTGTTGATACGTTCCATTGGAGTCTAAAAATGCAGTGAGGATGTGAATGTCAAAATGTAGCAGAGGAGAGTAGTAAGGGGCAGAGCATCTGTGGCATAAGGTAGAACAAGATCAAAAGGAACTTGTAGATGAGATTAATCAGCTTTGAGCTACGTTATCATGGCATGAACCATTGCGTAAAATGAACACGTAAAATTGCGTCTAATGCAAAACAACTAAAGATGGCCAAGTTCGAAATGGGAAGGGGAAGAACAAGGAGGACTTAGAAGGCTTTGTCCCAGGCGCAGTAAGCATTGGCGTTTTCTCTAAGAACGACTTTCGAAGCAGATAGATCTTGGCTGCTCTTAACTAGCTGATTAAGCAGGCGGTGTCGATAGGGGTCAGGAATGTGACTATGCACATATTTATCAGTTAGGAAAGGGGTAATTTTCATGCGCTTACTTTCGAAAAATCCTTTTAATATGGTATCTGGAATCCTTCTCTTCTTCTTACGCAGCCTAAAAATTGCGTTTAGAAGTAATTTAAAAGC
>NW_020170775.1:4854-5899 GCF_000524195.1 Echinococcus granulosus | reverse complement strand
CTTTGACAGCTAAACGTTTGGCCATTTCTTAGCAAAAAGAAAAATCAAAGCTTCTTGACAAACATTACTGAACAATTTGTTTGCTGTGTCGGTCATTTGGCTACCACGAGCACCTTGGTAACGCGGAATTATTGCATTTATTTGAAGGACAGAAGTAACAAGGCAGCATAATTGTGCCAGTAAGTATCCTGAAACAATCGTTTTGGTCCATCATCTGCTCCATTCAGTCAGTCTATGCCCTCTTAGGGTGACACGACTTTAGTCTTTGCGATCTTCATTATAATGCTGATGCAGCATAAAATCAGGTGCACTTGTATATTTACTCTCTGTGGATGCTGTATTAAAAATGGAGTCCATGCCTTAACAAAAGACCTTGAGTGGCAAATTAGTATTATTAGTACTAGTGTGTAATCATGGTGTTGTGCTTACCACAATCAGAAGTCAAGCATCACTGTCAGACAGATGCAGACTACCGTGCGTCTTCTGCAGCTTAGTGAGTTGGCAAAGGAAGCATTGCTAAGGGGCATCAAAGCTATGACTAAGCGGATAATGGTGGAGTCTCAGTAGCTACGGCTGCAGTAATATTAATGTTGATGGTAGTGGTGGTGGTGAAAGTGACTGCCGTAGCTGCTACTTTTGCATCAGCACTTAGTGCTGATCCGTGGCAGTCCTCTCCACCCTGCTTAGCCACTGAAGACATCCCAGAGTCCTGTTTTTGACCTTTATCACCGCATTTTATTTGCTTTTTAATGATGCGAAAGAGGTTTTTGGCATCAGAAAAAAGCTCAAAGACCGGAAGTTGTGAAGGAACTAGGATGCATGCAAATAAATGAGTTACACGAAAATCATACCAAAGAAGAGTGGCATTAAATGTTCCTTATGACCATTTCCTCCATATGCACGAGATGCTTGTTTGATCCAATTTGTATTTTAGACCGGCTTGTCATCTGTTCCTAGGGTCCAAATGCTTCCTGTGTGCTCTCTCATTAGCTAAAGTTCAAGATCACCGAATAAATTTTCTAACCATGGTATTTTACTTTTGCCA
>NW_020170775.1:2821-4754 GCF_000524195.1 Echinococcus granulosus | reverse complement strand
GGTACCTTGCCACTCCACCATATTTTGTAGGGGCATACTAACTTGAAAATGCTTAGTCAGACACCTTTTGTGAGCCGCTTTTGGTAAGGATGTCGAGATCACCTGATCAATTTGCTGCTGCAACGTGTATTGTTATTGGCAAAATACATTCTTAGAAAGTTTTCCAGACAAATGAAGAGGCCAGTAAGTTGTTTGATTTGAAAACTAGTTCATGATGCAATTCGGTTGCAAGACAATGCACGACAGTGCTATTGTGATTTAATAGTGCCAATTTCGGGTCCACTGACTCGCATTAATTTTGATGTAGCTATTGTAACTGCACGACTGTACTGCAATTAGATTCGGTAGGACTTATAGGGCAGAAGTTGTAAGAAGGCTGGAACACAGAAAATGCACACCATTGATTACAACTTCACACCAGCAGACGCCATGCGTATGATCGTGCAGACTACCGGAAAACGTGTCTTGACGACAAATCAGGCATTTGTCGTGGACAATTCACTGTTGCATTTGTTTCACGAACACTATCAGTGAAGACATAGTGAAAAAAGTAACATCTGCTAGACCAAATTCGCAACACTGCTTTTAAAGGTCCTACTTTCGTGTGCAAAAACTAAGCAGTGCCGTGGATAGGAGAATTAGTTTTTAATATAAAAAAATGACAATGTCTGTCCAAAGAAACGCCTTTATTAACAGAAAAGCACAGAGCAAATATAATACATATCCAACCAGTAATCCCAAAGTATCTTTTATTTTGCTCTAAGTCCACTCGCACTATCAGTAAGGCATATATTTCTAAACATCGCTGTTTCAAAGTCACTTTGGAAATCTTTCAACAATCTGTTGCATCAACTATAGTTTTTTTGTGATTAAATGGAACCTTAGAAAGGGCATCGTTGTAACATTTGGTTATAGCTCACTCCAAATGATGATAGCGCAGCTCGATCGAGTATCGAATCTATTAATTTTAACTTAACGGCACAAAGCTGCATCAAGCACCAGCAGACTTTGCACTTTCTCTGACAATTTGCCATTTGACATATTTGCAAAGAACCTTATAATGGAAAAATGTGTAAAATGAACATCAGCCTTTACTCATCTGGGTTTATTTATTTAAGTACACAACCTGCCATTAAAGGCAGTTTTCTGACGGCCGTTAAACTATAATTCCTACCGCTTCCTTTCCTTGACACTATGCATCTCTTTCCGATTTTGGCTTCTAACAAATCGGATAAAATATATTTTGTGCGTCTCCATTAATTCACATGTAGAGAACTTGCAATTAGCTTTCAAGAAAATGAGTAATCCTTGACCAAGTTGGGGTTTGAAGTGGTTCTAGGCTTATTGCGTTTTTATTAGATTAAAAAGATTTAATGAGATTTTGCTAATAGTGATGTAGTTACGATTAGCAATTTGTTTGCTAACATAGGTGTGAAGTGGCGACATTATTTTTCGCAACAAGAGGTGGTCTTATTGACTTTTGCTTTCCTTGTCTTATAAAACAAGGCATACTTTTATTTTCTGTTAACTGCTCACTTGGATTTATGAGCTCAACAAATTTACTTCAATTCCTATCGTGCACATAAAGAGGTGTCCAATGATTGTGATGCCATTTTGTGCGAATGATGACAGCGAAGTTTTATTTTTATAAAGTGCAGTTGAGTATGCATTGCGCTACTAAGTTCGAGCAATACAGGCCCAATGGTGTAGTAGCACTTAAGTAGATATTTGGCTGAGCGTACAACCAGAAGTACATAGCACTCTGCCACACTTCCTTCCTTGTCGGAAAATGGAATTCCTTGGTTTTTGAAAGCCTTTTGAAATTTGGAGAATCGGAATGCTGGCTTACAAGGAATAATTTCTGTTATGCTATGTTAACTGATATTTATGAGTGGATGTGTTTTCGATCGATAGAAGACACTTACGTGGCCTC
>NW_020170775.1:1313-2721 GCF_000524195.1 Echinococcus granulosus | reverse complement strand
TGCAGAAAGGCCTGTATTGTATGGCAACCACGAATCCATAACTGATAGGCTAGAGGGTGCTTTTGGAGAAGATATATGACTGCTTCAAAGATGAAGCAAACAATCAAAAGTATTAGCATCACCTCTTTTACATGTAGCCGTTAAGTCGATTTAAGCCGAAGTAGGCTAAGTCCGTTTAAATCTGGATGTGGCATATCTGGGCGAATACTACATTACAGAACAACGCACTTTAATAGAGGCTGTGGCAGCAACTCGACACGACTGCTTTGCCCCTTACCGTCGAGTTAGGTGACAATATGCCCCATGTGATATTTTTCTTATTGTGGTAATAATTTCAATCTGTGGTAGACGACATTTTAACAAGTAATACTTGATTTTTCACGAGTCACCTCTATCTCTTTTCCAACTATCAAATACTCACCCATTTTACAGGCAATAAAGGTGATTTAATGCAAGAGAGGAGTGTGTCTATCTTCCAGTCGATGATGTAGTGAGCAATGCAATTAGAATCATGTGCATACTCCCTTAAATTCTGCTTTTAAGACCATACGGCGGTAGATTACCTCTTACTCCGTTGCGTAAATGATTCATTCAGGTAAGTGAATCCTTGTGATCTTAAATAAAATCAGTAAATTCGGTCTTAGCTACCCTTTCTGAGTGGCTACTTTGATAGATAAGCAATCCTTTTTGCTAGGGAGTTATGCTTTTCATGCAACATTAAATGAATGCTTCCTTACTTTGGCTTTCCTCAAATGACCTTTAAGAAAGGCTGATATAAGGACGATAGTGATGCGAAAATAAGTAAAAGAAGAAGAAATACAATACTCATATCAACTCGGTAGTTAGGATGAGGGTAAACGCACAAAATTTAATAAGAAATGACTTTTTTGGAATGCACTAACTCTATAAGGTTATATTGTCAGCAAATAAAAGCGCTTTGAGTTGCTGGGTCAAAATTAGATGGTGGACAATATGACGTCTCAATTCAGTCGTTCAATCGCTTGTACAACTAAACCCACACCAGTAGGTTACAAAAATAGTTTGAGGAAAGACATTGTGCTTTCCCGGTTGACATGAGTGTGACGGAAGCCTGAGAGCTAGCTAGAATAAATGAAACCCGTAGGTAATAAGCTTAGCAGAACTGACCCAGGTGCGCGTGATGACAGTCGAATTGAGGTCTGGATCGAGGGCCGGGAAGGCAACCATGCTAACATCTAAGCTAAAATAAAAGGGATTGCACTGCATGATCACTTTATAAGGAGGCAATCAATGATAGAGAAATAAACGGTTATGCAGGAAAGCCTATAGATGTGCATTTTACTCAAAGATTGTAAGCCCTTGAACACAGTGCGACCTATCTATTCAAAACCTATTCGATCTTCTCCTTTGCCTTTCGATTGCAACATTT
>NW_020170775.1:0-1213 GCF_000524195.1 Echinococcus granulosus | reverse complement strand
TGTAGAGATAGGAGGCTAGAGATCTGCCAAAGAAAAGAGGCAGACTGGTAGATATTCCTATCAGCAGAGGGGTGGCTAACACGAAATCTAGAGGGGTTACTCTGCAGGCAGGTATGTATCTATGGAGTTGGTGATGTGGAGGACTGGATGATTTTGTGGGCAGTGGGGTAGACAGGGTAATCACTATTGCGGCATTGCGAAAACCTTTCTTTCACCCTACAAACATAAAACTTGCTGGCATTTGGCACTGGTAGATCTTCTGTGAATAAAAAAGTTCTTCTGACTTGTCGGCTGCTTGGTGAACAGCCTTGTTGAAGAGGTGTAAAATTGGCTTATAGAGGATAACATGACACAGTAGCTAGAGGTGAGTGGAGGTTCACCTCCTTCTGATACGCTTCCTGATCAGCCGACAGCCTTCGAGATTGTGGCAACAGCCATATTTTCCCTGTGATGCCTAGTGTTGGTGATAGTTTTTAAGCCGAGCCGAGTTTTCGCTTTAAAGCTATTCAGTAGCGCTATATCCGTTTTGACATCCGAACCAAACCTCACCAACCCTTTTATGCTGAGGTCGCAGCAGTCAATTTTCTCGCCTTTTCTCGCTTCCTCTGCTGCTATAGTTGCTAGATTCTGCCTGATATTTCATTTTAGAGGTGGTTTTGCGAGAGAGACTTTTCACCAATCCAGTTAAACTTATTTGTTTTTTGTTTAAACAACCCCTTTTTCCATTTTTTGAAGTAAATGTGCCTAATTTTGTGTGTCTTTCTCAATTCGTCCTACTTGCTTGTCAAGCGTGTGCACATCCATGCCTTCCTAAATAGTGATGCCAGTGACTCTGTGATGATGCTTTGACTCAAAGGAATTGCTTTAGCTTCAGTGAGTTTGGACACGAAGTTTGCTTCCCTTCTTCTTGATCAAACACTGATCCTCTGTGTGCAAGTTAGACGATTTGACGATGGAACTTAGACTGTTGCCATGAATGGGTGATGGCAGTTCAGCCTGCGTCGCAGTTCCTAGCAGAATCACTGGAGTGGTTTAGTTGTGGCTACAATAGTAAGATGTAAGACTGATTTACTGGAGTAGCCTTTGGGTGAGGTGGGACCTGCATATCACAGCTGGAAAACTCATGAGTAAAAAGTAGATTATAGTCATGGTGTTGAACTAGTCTGAGCACTATCAACTTGTATTAATCCAAATAGGCAGAAAAAGAAGCTTC
>NW_020170776.1:7488-8542 GCF_000524195.1 Echinococcus granulosus | reverse complement strand
TTATAAAGCATACCTCATCTCGAAAAATGTGGATCCTTGCCTAGTTAGTTGAATACTCACAGTTCATAATTGCTTGCACTACTTGCACAACCTTCATGCAGAATCATGGAAAGTAATGAGAGATACGAGTATCTTCTAAAAATCCTGCGTCATGCCAACGTATATCAAATTCACTTTTTAATTTTACTGATGCCCTTTGCTGTGAGAAATTTATCCTCAATGAAATCTTTTATAAATTTATTTGGCTGTGACCTCTCAGAAACCAAAATATCTATCAGTAATTGTTGCATGTATCAGGTACTATCTTCAGGTACACCTGCTTCTAGGTGACTATAATAATTTGCCCACTTTGGACGCTTTTATGGATTTTGGGGAAATTTGAAGAGCATACTAAGCGATGTGTAGTTTTACCGTGTATGATGTTGTGCGTAAGGGTATCAAGATTTGAAAATGACTTGACAAATACCTCGTTAAAATGCCTTGTGTGAGAGTTGACGGAATCAAATGGACAAACGCTGGTGTATTTAAAATAGTAAAAGCCACTGTCCAACTACCATCATGTAATGCGTCCATTGATCGTATGCAGAGCTCTGTGCGCTGTTTGATTCTCACACTGGCTTCCAATGAGTGTTAGCTGTGAAGCGATTCGCAATAGTGCTATAGTGATTTGTCAGCGTTAGATTCTGGTCTTTCAACGTGTGCTTGCGGTGATGAGGGCAGTGTCAATGAGGCTGATGCGAAACGGAGAGTAGAAGAGAAGAAATACACCATAGTGACCACGAATGCATATCGGCAGATACCATGCATATTAATACATAAGGCGTAGGAAATAGGCTGACCTCAGGAGCGCCTTAATACTACACAGAGCATTCATTGAGACAGACACCTTGTGTCACATAGGTTTCATTAGTAATCTTAGCCTTAGGAAGAGGTCAATGCACGACCCCACTTCCATGAAATAGAACTTGAACTGTGGCGTTATTACATTCTATTCTCACCCTCAGTGTGCTGATGCTGTGGAGGAAGGAAGAATTGTCAGCAATGAGGAGCAATG
>NW_020170776.1:6353-7388 GCF_000524195.1 Echinococcus granulosus | reverse complement strand
AACACCAAGTTTGGGTTTTGGATTGAAACAGATGCTAAAAGCTGACCCACATTTTCTTAGTTGGTCCTCGCATACCAAGAACTACTAAAAATTAAATTTGACTTGATACGTGCAAACCACTTAGTTATTTGGATTTCACAAAGCGATGTAATGCAGCCTAACTATGGATTGGCAAAGCCTGTCTTTCAGTGATTTGGCTTAAGTACTAATTTGCACTCTACTACCTGCTGCGCAATAAGTAAGTCACCTAAAAGACCACCAGTTTTTTCACAATAATCGTTTTCTTCGGGTTTGACAGAAGAGAAACAGCAGTATCATTGAACAAGATGGGCACAAAAGAGCAACTTTTCTTTCTCGAGTAAACTAATTATTGTCGCATAAGCTGCATCATTATGATGAGAGGAGCGTATGCCCCCAACTATAACGTAAGCAACGGACATGATGTGTAGAAATGTGCTACCAAAACCAAAGATATTGTCGTTTAAAGTAGCCAATGTGTTCTTGCAAAGTGCAAGACTGTTTTGGCCACAACCAGGTAAAATGGAATGTGGCCTTCACATAATGACTGCAAGTAACATTTTAGCATGTTAATGAATGCTAGTATCTGAAGTTGATGAGAGGAGGCATTAAGCGTCAAGCGTCATGGTCGCACAGCAAAAATGGAATGAGTCGGTAGGCATGAGGCAAGATATTCCCTACTCAAATACATTACATTGAACGTCACCCTCAATTTGAGTGGACCTTTAAGGAGATTTGGACTGAATTGCTACCAAAGCGAGCAGAGTGGATGCAACAAAAAGAGTGGAAGTCTTGCCTATGTATTGAATCCCTCCATGCAATGCGACAATTTGGAGCCACACAGCCATCGTAAGAAAGTAAAGGTGGAGTACCTGTTGGCTCTAAAACGTGAAGAAATGTGTCGTGATTATTTTATCCGCCGTTGGGAGGGAAATTGCAAGGGGCTTCAAAGCGCTGCTTAGCGCGGATATAAGGTGAGTTATTGACTCCTCTGCCAGTGTGTAAAAGACGATTAGC
>NW_020170776.1:5061-6253 GCF_000524195.1 Echinococcus granulosus | reverse complement strand
CGGATTGACCGTTGTTTGCTACTGCGCTTACACAAACTTGGTGCTTGCCTGTTTGGATAGTGCGATTGCCAACCACAAGAAGGCAAGGGCCACTGGTTTGCTGGCATGTACTTACAAAGGTGCCCTGAAAGTTGGTGCCGTTTACTTCGACTGTTCCATGAAATGGTTTGGTCGCTTCAATGGAGAATCGCATTCGGCGTCGATTGCTGAAAGAACCAAGTCTAATCTTTCGAGTCCATTTGAGTACTTTGAAATGCCACCTCTAAGCTTAGGCCTACTGGACCACTTTATTTGTGTAAAAAGGAATACCACGTGTCAAGTAAACAATATCATCCTGCAAATCGCCTACACTGGCAATTTCAGTGAACTAGCCACCCAACGTTTAGGATGCTTCTAGCAACAGCACTATTTTAAAGCCATGTAAATTTAACTGCACTACCTTCCCGAGGTTCCTCGGTTCAGTTCTTACACAAGTGGAACATGGCGCTGCTCAGCAGCTCTATTGTCAGTTTCTCGGCTTATTTTTGTGTTAACAAAGGAGATTTGCAAGCACAGGTGTGGCAGCTTTGTGACCATGCGGCTCTGCGTCATCGTTGTACTGACTGCATACGCCGCCACATAGGAATAAGCAGAGGGCACCCTCCGTGAATAAATATATATGCATAGACTTAAAACAAGGTGTCATCATTTCTAGCTTGGGTTCGTACTATGATTGGTATTGCTGTGTGGCTAGATTTCAACAAACTGACGACCTCTATAACAATCGTTGTCCAGTAACTAATATTTTGCACTGTGTATTAGGCTGACAACATCCCGATTAGATTGCTAAGCATCATTGCGATGGAAACACAGAGCCCAAATAAGCAAAACCACTTCGCTTGCCTGAAATGAATTTGTGCTACCCTCAAGCGACTGTTCGTGTGGAAGGTGATTCTGACTTGAAGGTAGCAAAATGAAAATCACTATCCGGCACTAAGCAGTACATTTTGGCTGGGTGTTCGTTATTCATTACCCATTTAGGACCAGGGTGGATATAAAAGCCTTATTGCAGTAATAGTAAGTCACCGAGTGGTCTTTATTCCGCTCTTGAGGACAAAATGCATTGTAATGGCTGAATGGATATAGTTAAGTGGCTTAAATTACACGTTTTGTTTCGTGAGTGCCTCAAGGATACCTCAATTTAGTTTTCACG
>NW_020170776.1:3549-4961 GCF_000524195.1 Echinococcus granulosus | reverse complement strand
GTCAACTGTGCAGGCAATTTGCAAGTAGAGCCTGCGTTTTTGTAGTCCCTCAGTGAAGGGACACCGAGAGATACGCGGTTCGCTTCTGAAGCACAAGCGAACCACCTCTTGATCTTCATGCTGATTTGAAGTAGGCAAAGCAGCATAAGAAAAATACAAGTGAGCACACGAACCTGCGAATTCCTGGTTATAGGGTGGCCTGTCTTCCCACTGCACAGTGGCTTGGACAGTATTTGCACCCCTCACTGTGAGAGCACATTTGAATGTTTCATTGACAAGGACTTCATGTGGACAGCTGAAGGAGTGCTCAAAGTCAAACGCTGCCCTGCGTATCTCCGGTACTGTTTTCTCTCCAAGCACCTGCTGCAAGTAACGTCTCACATTAATTAGACGACAACTTTGCATCTACACTATGCACACAACCCACATTATTCATTAAAATGCGTTCATGTTATGCCCACCTCTACAGGGGAGAAAATGTTAGGGTGAATTAATAGATTGGATAGGAAAAAGGCATACCAAAGTGACTTCGCAAATAATGAACACTAGCAAGTTCTTCTGCAATAAAATAAAAAAAACATTAAATTGTTGTTGTGTGTGCATACGGCCAAAGCATTACTTGAATGATCTCTGCACTGACCATGTCGTGTGGAGTATGTCACTGGAGAGGGCGTACTCAACTTGACGCTTTTAAATGCTCAACTTTCTGTCTGCCTGAGTGACTCTGGGATACAGGGAAAATGGATAGTGTGAACTTGAGCTGTGCATGTGTACGAATTGTGAAGCCTCCTTTGACGCATACCTTGACTGAAGTGGTCCGTGTTAAAATAGCGACTGCTCCATTGTTGTTGCCATATTGTGTGCGCACAGAACTGAAAAGAACAAATACAAAGACGTTGTCGATGACTAAAATGTTACACTGCATTTGCTTCGGTAAAATTTTTTGCAAAATTTAACAATGGAACAGGCACGAGAGTGCGGCAGAGTGGCAGTTCAGAAGTAACAAATTTGAACCAGGCTGCACGTACCTACATGTACAAATTTACAAAACAAGGGAAAGAGGAAAAGGTCTTCACTATTTTGAACAAAAAGTCGAAGAGCTGAGTGGATAGAGTTCCGGTGTATGCGATGAGTACCTTTAGGTGCGATGACGAAGTCTGATGTACGAAATTGTGCAAACCTGCATTATGCAGTTAACGGCTCCTTTCTCGATTAATGTATAAGCAGAATAGATGATAGAAGTGAGTACAGAAAACCAAGTAATGCATGTATGGGTTGTTAAATTTGCATTGGAGGTTTCCTTAAATGCGACAGCATAGAAATTTGGGCGATTTTGTTCTCTGAAACGGACAGGTGAGAATTATCCCTAATTCTCCTATTTCGCACTCTGGCTCCTCTCTTATAGCATTATA
>NW_020170776.1:0-3449 GCF_000524195.1 Echinococcus granulosus | reverse complement strand
TTATTAGTAAACGTATAACCTTATTAACAATGAATTCGTCCACGAAATATTCCCAAATCCTAACTGTTAGAAATTGAGGCTAAATTAAGCCTTTCACTTTCCATCACAGATGTTAGACATCAACAAGCACACATGGCGATGCTTGATGTCCATCACCCCTGACGAGCCCATTCTATTCCATCAACTGTTTATGCCCCAGATAAATGCATCGCATTATGCCTCACCGCACCTAATTCCTCTCTTCAGCTTTGGGTTCTTGACCCATTCAGAAGTGCCAGATGTGAAAAATATGCTATAATGCATTTGCATTTGTTTATGCTGCGTGAATAGAACAAGAAACTCTTCTTGTTCTCCCTGCTTGATTTCATTTATAGAAAAGCTCTACGCTTTTCCACACGCCATCGTCTATTCCTTATTCAGTGTGTACACCTACCCATCCTCTCTTGAGAAGCATTAGAGAACAGTTCCTTTACAACTTATTTATCACCTAATTGTCAGCACATTCATGAGCTTGTGCTATTTGAGGTGTATGGGAAATTTTCCTCAAATTGCCCACATTGATACTTTCGTTTCCAACCTTCCCTATGCCTTTCTCATCTTGTCCTCTTATCTTTAGTCTTCGGCACGTGTGGGTGCTTCTACAACTTATCTACGATATTTGTAGTGGTGTAAGTGCACTAAGATATCGTGGAAGTGAATGTGGAAGAGACGTGAGCCAGCAGTCTCCGCGATAACACTGGAAGGCAGCATATCTTCTGCCAGATCTAGTCACCACGACCGCTTATTCTCCTAACACCACTCATTTAAGTAGGGCCCTTCTTTTGAAACCGCAATATGTGCTTGAATGAGTGGAGTGGCATGAGATGAGCCAGGTGGAATGAGCTGGGATGTCAATGTGGTGATTTTCATTTGATAACATACTACTTCCATTTCATCAGTATGACTTCACCATCACTGCATGCACTGCTACTGCATACATAAAGGGCTCATAATGTCAAGTGGCTGCACACTTGGGTGTAAGCAACTCAATCATGCACACAAGTCTCTCGAAAGTTGAGTGCCCTCAAATTGCCCTAGTTTAGTTTATCGTGTTCCTATCACTCCCACGACCATTCTCGTATGAAAACCCAACCAACTATGGCACAGCGAGTTAGCACGAATGAACCTATTCTTTGCTATGCCGACAGCTTAATGGGCAGAGGGTACACCAATTCACCATTCCCAGTGCATTATCTTCACAGGCTTCACTGAGCACGCATACGTGAACGTGGGCAGCTGCCAAGGGACGCCGGAGGACGCCGAGAACTCTAATTGAGCAAATTCTAGAAGATAAAACAAAGTGATATCACAAGGGACCGTTGTCGCACCGCTCACATGCCAGACTTCACTAGATCTTGAAATTAAATCGTGCAATTCGTAGTCGACAGCGTTAAGTGCTGCACCGTAAACTCACCAAAAGTGGCAATCAGCAATCCTATCCGCAATCAAACCCTCGGTTTCCCACTTGTTTGCTCTATTGTTCATTTCTTCGAATGCCAGAGCAGTTGATTTGGAAAACTATATTGAATGTAGTTTGGATCGAGTTGTGGTAGGACTGACTGGCAACTCCACGTAGTGGCGGGTAGAACGAGCTGCCAGAAATAACACCATGGCAGATAAATACTGGAGAGTGGGTAGAAGGTGAGTTAAGCAGGCACTAGGTGGAAGCGGGGACGGCTCGGTGGTCCAGGGGTATGATTCGTGCTTCGGGTGCGTGAGGTCCCGTGTTCAAATTCCCGGCTGAGACCACGTTTTTCCCTTTCTCTTAATTGCTTTTCTCCTTTTACGTGTACTTCGCGCACCGGGTAATGTGGTATAGAATGTTTTCATTCTGTAACTTCCAGTGCAGTTTGGACCAGATCGGATTGGTTCAGCGCCCTGTGGCACGATGCGAATTAAAAGGACAGATAATATTTCTCTAATATGTTTTAAATTGGTTTGAAGGAGTGCAACATGATACGGTGCAAAATTTTTGTAGCATACGAAATGCTTAGTGCATATATTAGGTGCAAAAGGAGAATTTTTGGATTTGAACGTTTTTTTGTTTATGAGTTGACTCAACAGCATCACGGAAGAAGGATGAGCATCACATATATCCTGAAAGGTGTCACAGCCGCCTTATATTTATCTTTCCCCTTTTTCCCCTCCGTTTCTTCCCCAATTTTCTTCTACCCTTTCTCATTAGACAGTCTTTTCTCATTGTTCATTTTACCGTTTAATTCATTTATCTGCTCATCAATCTCTACTTCTGCTTTAAAAGTCGCATTTTTAGTGGAACTCTATCGCAAATTCTCCGTCTTCACCACCACATAGGACGTAGTGCACGCCCGTACACATCCACCCTCATTCACTCATTATCCATGTGCACTATGCGGTCCAGCGGGCCAGCGCAGCTTAGCATTCTTTGCATAACTCCATCCATGAAAGCATCAGATGGGGACGGTACAGTTGAGAGCAAGAATAAATCAAAGCAATTCATAGGAATGAGAATAAACATGCAGAAAACCAGCTTAGCTAAGTAGCTAGCAAAATTTGCAGTGATTGACCAAGCTCTGATCATCATTTAGGGAACCGAAAAAAATTATAACGTCCCATGCTACCAACGTCGCTTTGCATTATGCACTGAGATAACATTTTTTCTTACTTGGCCCCGATTTCCTACCTAACTTCTGAGTGCCTATTTGCAATACTTATTAGGCTTTTATATAGTAAGGTAAGCAATGTGGGTTCGAGTTCGTTATTAGTCATTCAGACATTATTTCGTTTGCCACTGGTATTAACAGTCTCCCGCCTTAATTTCACCTGTAGACCTCACCATCATTTTTAGCAAAAGAAATACGCCCATAGGCATGTATCTCATTAAAGTGAATTTCAAATGATGTTTATTACATTTTAAGTAGTTTCTTTGTAAAATAATCTGTGCCACTGCTTAGTGATTTCAGCGGTCGCTTTGAGCCCTTTCATTTGTCGACACTGCCAGCTTTCTCTGCAACCAAGCCAAACATGTGTGGCATCCCAATATCGAACCCCATACATTTACCCATACACCTAATAAGATAAAAAATAATAGAGTTAAAAGCAATAGATAAATATATTTGATCGGAGTAAACAAAAATCACGTGGGTGTGGTGGCGAAAATACCCCTAACACCCCAACATCCAATGTTGTTAAGTTGATAAGGTGGGTAATATAATCGCGAATAACGAAGGTGGATTTTTGTTCTCAATCACACACCTCAAGTGGAAAAGAAAATTATCATTACTAACTTAGTTAGAACTGTACTTCGGACTAAATAATTAGCCGTAATATAGCTTCAGCTACTCATGCAATGACTAGTACAATTAGTCGGTACTTTGTTGTAAATGGATAAAATAAATAATCATCATTTCTAAAGATTGTTGGGTGCTTGC
>NW_020170777.1:5593-8481 GCF_000524195.1 Echinococcus granulosus | reverse complement strand
CTGTCAATAATCGAAGTCGTCCTTGAACAAGGCTGGCGCCAGATGCAAAAACTGGTTGCACACGCAGTTGTAGTTGTAGGTGTGGAGTGTATTTAAGTGCATAAATTGACGTTCTTTAATGTGACCAGTTAACTGCTTAGTAAAAGAGGCGTAAAAGGAATTGGTGTAAAAGGTGACTTATTCGTAGCAAAGGCTTCAATGTGCGTGTGAGCTTCCCACCATGTTATTCAGGTCACGATTTTAGTGGTATTTTATTTAGCAATGAAGTAGAGGGTAAGAATGAGCATCAAAGACCTCGCTTTCCGATATGCATTTCCTTAATACCCTGTTTAGAAACTCGATAGAATCCAGGCTGATTTTTTTATATTCTCGCAAAAAACATGGCGCTATGTAAAGGTGTAGTTTGCAGCAACCCTGCGCCTTAAGGAAAACATGCTGCAGGCATCGTCACCTGAATAATACAGAAACGTTTGAAGACATCTGCAGATCCATATTTCTCTTAGTTACGGCAGAATTCATATCGCCATTTCATAATTGCTTCCAACTAGCGTCCATTTAACAACAAGTAAATGCCTAAAAAATATGGAAAAAAAGATATATTCTGCTTGATTTTTTGATATCTGATTTTACCCTTATTACAATGAAGTTATCAATTGACAGAGAATAACTCTGATAATTTAGACTTCGCTACAATAAACGTGTAACAGCGTCATTCATCATGCAACGAAGTAAATATTTAGCGGTAAGAATACCGAAAACAGTCACCTGCAAATAATTAATCAGAGATGCTTTATCATTTTGTTCTGATTTTTTGTCTTGACCTACGCACACTATCCAAAATACCGCGTATTTAAAATACACTGGACTACGTCTGTTATTTTTAATCACCCATTTTTTATGCGCTGCCAGTGCACAAAAAAGGCATCACGTGAAATCTAAAGAAGGGTGAATTTCGTTGTCTTTTAAACAAAGTGGTAGTTCTCTTAACGGATTGTGTTCATGCCAAAATATTCCAATTAAGATATCTACCCTCAACAATTTATAGGTAAAATCATTCCAAACTTCTACTAGGAGGTGCTTTTTTGTAACCAATCTAAAGTCCATACGTTAATGCTCTAAAATAAATTTGATAAATTGGGCCAGTAGCATCAATTCCTCCCCATTCCAATGAGAATTTCTATAATTACTTAAAAGCATGTATGCTTTTAAGCGCAAAATATTCGTTGTTGACGAAAAACGAATCTGTCTTGACTACACATTGCAATGTAGTGAGTGTTCGCTTATGTGTGTCTTTATATTCCTACCTTTGCCTAACTGTATGATATTTACTACTAGTCATTCAAAAGCCAGCCATCCCCTTAAATCGATTCGTCAGGGCACTATTGTGGAGCACTGTGGTGCGGAATTTGTGGCAGTTGGCTTCACTTTGCATAGTGAATAGACCTAAAATACAGTCATTGGGCCATTTCCTAATACAAGAGCCTCCAGATGTGAGAGCAGCATAAAGTACAGTAGCGAGTGCCTCACACTGAAGAGGTATTTGGATGCGCTCTACAAGCTCCTACTAGTTCCAACTGATGAGAAGCACGAGAACTTCTGCCGCTCGGTCGATTAGACAACTGTATTTGTCATTACATCTACGCAATTGCAATTAACTGCAGTTCCTGTCGTTTTACAGATCCAGTGAACAATTGGCACCGGCATATGGGTACGTGAGAATTTGACCGCACAGCATCCTTGAACAAGATGGAGTCCACCTCCAATAACCGCGAGGACAACATTGACTGATTGCGGAAAATTTATTGTTGGTGGTATTTACTATGCTAACATTGAAAAATAATATCTTGTTCAAATTCATCGCAATCGCTAGGAAGTGGTCTGCAAGTTGATCCAAGCAAGGTATCGCTGCTCGATTTAACCTGTACCGTGTGCTAAGTACTTGTTGCAGAGAAGGTCGCTGTCTACCCCCGCAGAGTCCACTAGCTGGCCAATGGGGTAGACAACACCGATCTCTGGTTCCTTGTAGTTCGACGCCACGTTAAGTGAAGCTGCGCCTACACCTGCGAAAATGATGAAAGCAAAATATTTTATCAAAGCCACCAGCACCATTTTTATGCAGCTGCAATATATCACGACAATCCTTTATCTGTTGGAAGAGGTTGGTTTGGTGAAAGGTGGCAGCAACTACAAAATACATTTAGCGTGCGACTGATTTTACAGGAGAGCAGTTTCTCGTGATGGAGGAATTTAGCAAAGACTTAATCGAAACAAAATTCTACATATTAATTCGGATCAAACGGTTACAAGATAAATGATAGGACTGACCAACAAATCCAGGCAAAGCTTTTAATGTTTAAATCTACTTGCCTTCAAAAAACAGATTTTCTGTATACAATGTCTTGGATAAATTTGTGAAAAGTATGACAACCGAGTATGATATGGATTTCATAACTGATTACCTTAACAAATAATGCCTTTTAGCAAATCGGAGTAATAAAAGATTATGCACACAGATGATTTAGCAGACAAATTTGAAAAAAAACTGCAAAGACTGGAAAATGCCGCATATGATACTTAAGAATTCGCACTCACAAAGGAGGATCTACAAACTTGCCACGCAAATGTCCCGCCTCAACTAAAGTCCGCTATACTGATCTTTCTCATGGCAAGAACCCATAGCGTTTTAAACTACCATGTCCACCAGTCAGGTGACCATCCTTTCTTTCTGTGTTCTTTTTATTTATTCATCAATTTTTTTCCTTCTTTTACACTTTGCCATGCAACACCCGACTGGAGACTGGTATGTAATCATTTGTCTCAGACACATCTGACTAGGGAAGCCATTGCAACACTGACGATTCCCTAGGTCCTAGGTCCAGCAACCCATC
>NW_020170777.1:3981-5493 GCF_000524195.1 Echinococcus granulosus | reverse complement strand
TCCTTATCAAATGTATTTTAATCCGGCTGCCTCTATCACTGCACCTTCCCAAGCAAGCCGAATTTTGTTAGAAAGAGAACACCTACTCGGTATGTTGAGCAATGATAAGGAAGGGAAATCGTAGAATGCTAACCCCAAGGGAAGGATTACTCACACTTTAGGTGATGTTTAGCAAAAAACTGACTTCTTCCATCTATCAAATTACGATTGATGCCTAGTTTTTAATTATCCATAACACTATCATTATCATGGCATGTCTTTTCTTGGTATATTTTCACATTTTAAAGAGGACCTCCTTACTTTACAATTTTCCTTGTATCATTTAAACAGGGTTGAGGTGATTCCTTGAGAAGTGTCCATAAGGAAGAGTAGTTTTATCGCGATCTATGCCAGAATAAGCGACAGTTGGTAGTATAGACCTGTGGATGGAATGGTCGATGTGTATCAGGGAAGGTGGGTAAGGAAGCGAGTAAATATATTGGATTTGGAATAAGACGGCAACTAATGTAGATGAGGTCAAAAATTGTCAAAATTAGGGGCTGTCTGCGAATCTCTTCCTGACTGTTGCAAATAGATATGTGAAAGAATAGCTGGATGCTTTCATATTAATGAAACTGAATCAGCTTTGACTTGAGCAGACTTATGGACTACTCACAAGTCGGTCAGTACAGATTCTTTTCTTTACTGAGTGATACAAATCTGCTCAGTCATTTTGGGTTAGAAGAAGCTGAACGAGTTGGGGAGTTGGAGGTATTGACAATTGATGATGTAGTATCAACGGAGCATTCAAAATTTTAGACAGCAAGTGCATTCGATTTTTCCAGAAACGCCTACTGAGCACCATTTAGTAGCGTTAATATTCTGCCGTAAAGTCACAATAACTACTGAGCCCGCTCTACTCCTGCATTAGTTTTCTCAAGACAATGCACTAAGTTAGAAGGTGAGCCTAAATTAAACATATGAATCACTTTGCCAGCCAGTGCAATTCGCAGCCAAATGGATCCGCGTCGGTAGCACGTACCACAGCATATTGCTTAGCAGATCTGCATTATTTATTTAGGCACCGAAATGGCACATCGACCAATGCAGTGGTAGTGAAGTAAGTCTCCAAACATAAGGGTGTCGTCAACGGTGTCCGCTAATTCAACTGGGATGTAGGTTAGTCGATTTATCTTGTGACAAACTCAACTCAAGAATGCATTGTATTGGGTAATAATTGTGGGAAGGAATTCGTCGTTGGGGTGTCAGGATGTGCAACTCATCCAATGCGTCGCTTTGTGACATCTGATAATTTAAAATCGATTAAAATAAATTAAAATTAACTCAATAAAGTCAAAATTATGCACCTGAAATTTTCCATAACTTGACTTTAATTGTCAATTGATATTTGCCGCTGGTCCATAAGAGCATGGTTTTCCGTTAAATTCCTTGTGCATGCATTGAAGAGGACCACTAGCCATGATGAAATTATAGTCAAATATAGTAATAAATGATGCTTTTGTAGAGAAGAAA
>NW_020170777.1:2037-3881 GCF_000524195.1 Echinococcus granulosus | reverse complement strand
TAACAACTGGAATCTGCAAATTATTAATTAGTGACACTTTATCGGTGCCTTTACCATTATCTTCAGATACATCACCTTGACCTATACCTACCATTCCAAATACCGCGCATTTTAACAGAGGGATTTTTTCGCTATAATCGCCGTAATTATTTGCAAAGATAACAGTGGTTAATTATGGCCAATCTGTTGCCCTCTCGATGTCAAAACAGTGTTATTAGTGCATTGAAATATGACATTTAGCAATCTGTGAGTGAAATAATTGCTATCTTAAATGATACGTACTCCATAATTTTCAAACAAGCAATCTTTTCTTTCCATGAATATGTCCTATCGATCAATTTGTCAATTCTTGTTAGTGTCATATATTTCCTTCCATTCTGCTGAGAATTTTTTAGAAATCCTTACAAACATGTTTGCAAAAATTTATTCCTTTTGGACATTGCTTCATCAAGCTATCCCTAGAGCTCGTTTTTTGTCTTGCATTTTTTTTACGCTCACTACGCACGCTTTTTTTCCACCTCTAGAGTAAAAATTGTTATTGATGTCGAAACGAATCCTTCATGCGTTCACATTACATTACAGCTATAACGAATGAATTATAACTTTACAATTGTTCCTGCTTGCCTTTCTATTCATACCCCTACCTAACTGTGGGATATTTAACATTAACCAGGAAAAAATTCATTCGTCTGTTCGCGGCTGTTTATTAAAATAAGATTTTGAAACACTGTAGTGTAGAACTTTCCGGCAGATAGACTCGATTTGTAAAGTAGAGAAGCCGGGACGACAGCCAACAGCCTTAAATGCCATTCCTTAATAGCTTGCCCCCAAGGTATGAGAGCAGCGCAGAGCACAGTCGAGGGTGAATTTGCGAATGCACACACGGAAGGGGCGCTAGAATACACACTACATGTTCCTACCAGTTCCAACAGATTGAAATCCAACCTGCCTCTTTGATGCCCAATAAATTAGACAACTGCACTCACCATTGCATCCAAGTGAATAATCAGGACCAGAACATTTTTACGTGGGAATTTGCTTGTTCGACAACTTTAAATAAGGAGAAACGGACTAGAGCCATTTAGAAGGGCAACATCGAATTATTGTAGAAAATTTGTTGCTGGGGATATTCATTAAGTCAACCCTGAGAAAATAAAATTAGGTTATGTTCTTCGCGATTTCTAAGAGGTGAGTTGCATGTTGATGCAGACTAGTTGATTTGACCTGTGTCGAATGCCATGCAGCCTTTGGACATACGATCGCTTCTACCTCTGCAGAGGTCATTGGTTGGCCAATGCGGTTGACGCCACCTGTCTTTGACTCCTTGAAGTTTGTTACCACCTTTGGTGAAGTTGTGCTCACACATTGGAAAACGATGAAAACAAAGTGTCCCAACAAAGTCAAAGGAACTATTTTTACACTACTAGGATATATCGCGGTAATTTTATTAGTGATAAAGTAGTTAGTTCAGCAAAAAGTGGCAGTGGCCATACAATTCTGAAAAGTAGTTTCTCGTGCTGGAGGAATTTAAGAAGGACCTCCTTGGAACAACTAGCTGCATCTTAATTTGGATCAAATAGCTTCAAGACAAATGATAGGAATTACCAAATACTCCAGACAAAGGACTCAGGGTCAAAATATACTTATCCGCAAAAAATAATCGTCAGTCAACGCTATTTCGAGTAAATTTAAAGGAACATGATAATAGGCACAATATGGATTTACCTCTTATTACCTTACCAAATAACGCCTTTCAGCGAAATTATAGCAATGAAAGAATAAAACAGTAAGGTTTAATTCAATATACGTGGGTGCATGAGCATACAAAAAATTGGAAAATGGCG
>NW_020170777.1:0-1937 GCF_000524195.1 Echinococcus granulosus | reverse complement strand
TCCATGCAGCGTACAACCATGTGGCTGTCTAATGCTGATATCAGGAAGAGGTGGCAACTGAGACGCATTGGCGAAATAGCTTCAGGGGAATACGGAGGATGAGGCAATATCCACATCCCTCCTTCCCTCCCTCCCTATTTCCATCTTAATGACGTGCAAATCTTCGCGCAGCCAAGTTGTCCTGTTCTACAAGAACGGAATGTTCTCCCCATCGTCCAATTAGTTGACTAGTCGTCGCTGCTTCTGAGGGAGAGGAGGAAGAGGAAGAACAGGTTATCCTCGCGTGACTTCCACTTGAGCTGTGTCGAGTGGACAGATCTCGGGCGTAATTGTTTGGCCTTCATCGAGTGAATAATTGGTTCTGTAGATCACCACCACACCTGCACCCACCACTTCATTGTCGTCTGCACACGAGGTGGCGCGTGCTTGAGAAGTGTGGGGTATGCAGAAAGTGAGTTGTTTAGAGGTGACCAATGATGTGTTGCTGGAACAGGAAAGGCGTTTGTCGTGGCAGTTCAGTCGGCAATCCAGAGTGCATAGTAAGTTGTCGTAGAATGAGGTGAATAAGAAGTGGGCAGTTGACAGGCTTTGAACCTTGTCCCCATTCATTGGCGGATGTGAATGTGACCCGCTTGCTTGTTTGCCCGCCCTACACCTCGCCTTTTCCTCCTCAGTTGACACGCAGGTGTGAATTGATTGTTTCACCGTCGCCCACGTCAAGCACCAGAGAAGGTTGTTCCCGACAGAACCGGCAAGGAGGCACGTCATTCTCCACTGTTGTCAAGACATGGAGGATCCGTCCTCCCCACCCTCCTTAAACGTGATGCACCCATCCATCTGCAGGTGAGGCCTCACCAGAATCGAGTTGGCTGTTTGGACCACTTCTGAGCAGTGCATTCTGCTAGCGCACGCTGTGCCTTATCGAAGTGCTGCGCAGAAAGACATTGTGGCCGTGTTGGACTGGTTTCGTGAAGTAGGCACGCTGGAATCGCATTAGGGGAAGCAGTGCAGAGCACACTTTTATCCGCAATTGACGCGTACAATCACATAAACAATGGCATGGATTTCGGAGGTGTGCACAAGTTGCAACAAGTCATAACGAGGAGTGTCATGGGTGGAGGTGCACAAACTCGTTTGGTCGAGTGGTGCCTTGAAAGCGCATGAAGGCGTGAGCTCGCGTCGTTTTGCTGTAGTGGAGGTGGGTGAGACATTGGAGCTTTGTGAGTGGAACACACGAAAGGACCCGAAAACCATGACTTCATCAGATTGGATTGACTGGATGTCGTGTGAGGACAGAAATTTTGCAATTTGTTGGAGTGGAGCCCTAGGACAGTGCAAAGGCCTTGCTGTGGGAGGTTGGGTAGCCTTGCCTTAGTGGAGTCTGAGGTGCTTACTGTTGATGGGACGAGTGGGGACTGCGTGGAGAGGAAATCCCTACTGTTTTGGCAACACCTTGGGAGTATGTAAAGCCCAATTGATTCGGTCAACCCGACACCGTTTCATTGCATGTGACCTTTGGCATCTGTGAGATGGAATACTTCAGTATGATTTACGGCCCTTGACACTTGTTGATACATTCGTGTGGGTTAATCTTGAACAACCGTTGGTAGACAGTGAAACCGTTGGAAGGCTTTTCGTGACCTCGGTTGTTGTAGCTGCACTTGGATTGGAAATGGGGATATTCTAGGAATGCTCCAGTAGAATAAGGTTTACGTGAGCATTTCTTGCAAATACATTCACACCCAGCGTCACATATATGTGACGCCCCTATTCATTGTCGATAGGAGATTTAAAGCTTCCTCGCTATGACTGAAAAGAGCGATAACTTTGCATCGAAGCTTGGTTTAAGGGTCGTTTAAGTCAAGCTGGTGCCTTTGAGTTTACACACGCAGTAAACACGCAGTGTCTCGTAGATAGCTTTGTCACAGGATGAATTG
>NW_020170778.1:6899-8337 GCF_000524195.1 Echinococcus granulosus | reverse complement strand
AACTGTGATGAAGGTACTTGCTGAAAGATGAGATACAATACAGAGCTGCGATTAGGAGGGAAATGAAAAGAAGATATGTGATTTGGATATACTGACTTCATACGTGAAATGTTTAAAATGATGGTGAGGGGGAATTAGATCAAGAATGTCAGTTGCGGTCTGGATAAATGTTGCTTTACACCATTCACAAGAGTGCTAATGCCTAAGATGAATCACCCTTCCTTTAGAATGGAGTGAAGTGCTTGTAGTGATAAAGACAGCGCCTTAGCAAATTACATACGTGCCAATGAATGCCTGATAAATGTTAAATTATTCCGAAAAACCCTTTTTAGTTTATTTTGTCGTGAGTACTGATAACACGTCTTCCTGCTCTACGAATCCTAACTTTTCGCCCCTTTGGTTTGCTCGTTGTATAATATCGTGTATTTGGAATTTAAAAAAGCAATCATTTAACAGTAAGTGTAAAACAACAAATAATTTAATTAAGTGGAAATTCTAAGTGCGATGGCAGCATAGCCCTTAGATTCATAAGGCAAACCCATATGTAAGCGATGCGTTTATAAGATTGATGAGCAAATTCTAGAATTTGTGGCTTTAGCAGACTACGCCAGCTGGTGTTAATACCTCAGGGATACTTTTCATGAGAAAGTGGTTTTGCTTACGACTCTAATGTGTTACAAACTATAAATAGTGTCGATATTTCTCGCTTTTAAAGCGAACGGCTTGTAGCAAGTTTAAATTAAAATAATCCGCTTGAGAAGTGTATTTTCAGTGTTGCCCAAGTATTTAGCGATTTTGATGTTCCTAAACTTGCAAAGTGCGTGAGCTAAGATGAACCAATTTCACTTTTATCGTAAAGCAAACCTTACAAGCCTTGAAGCAGAAATACTGCTGCAATAATTTTTAACTACGAGTAATGGGTCGTTATCACCCTAAAATGTCGCTGGCACTTTGAGGAGACTAGCACACTTTGTCAAAATGCTAACCTGCCAGGAAAGCATCGTCTAACCCATTCACTGACCATACGCCATGAAGACGACCGATTGATCTGAAAGGCATTTCTACCTTGGCTTGGAGACATTGAAGCTGCAACGGAGAAATTGCTAAAGTACCTTAAACATACACCTACCACACTCAATTCCTCACTTCATTTATAATGGTACTTTGAGAAGGAAATTTCCAAACAGGTGGCATGTGTTTTAGTTTCACAAACTGCATGAAGCCATGAAGTGACTGTTTTAATGACAAGCAATTTTTGGTAAAAGCAACCTTTAAGAAAGACAAGATTGTGGAATCAAAATGACAAAATTGTTGAAGTAATGGCAACAAGTCAACTCACTGTTTGGGGGATGAAGTATTACTTGTTCAGGTGTATTTCATACGGTAACTCATTTACACAGGTTTCAAAAGTTGAATCGGTAATTGACGTACACGCAGT
>NW_020170778.1:5685-6799 GCF_000524195.1 Echinococcus granulosus | reverse complement strand
CAAAGGAGCAGCTCTAAGATACAAGGATCGACATTCTCTAAACTGGTTTTCTAACCCTGCCAAATTTGGCCCATAAGAATGTCAAGCAACTGCATTACAGTGTCCTGTCCGATAAAATAAACAAGCTTGTAAATTGCTTGTAGTCATTTCACTAAAACATTAGGTAGTAAAATGAAACCAGAGAACGAATGTTTTCGTCAGCGTGGAGTTAAAATGTTTAAGCATGACTTTGTATTCGAATGATGAACTATGAGAACTTTGGGAAACAGCAAAATTAGAGAGTAAGAATGGTTTGTGGGCTGAACGAATGTGCACAATTTGTTTTGCTGCGTTCATGTGACAAGACACCGACAGAAACATCTATATTAAAAACGTCATTTCTCAATGCGCAGAGGTTAGTTTATTTGATATTTTTAAACCGTAAATTTCTTTTCATTCTTTGCATTTCTCCTATTCGAACATCCAGATTCAGGAACATGTCCAATATCTTCTACCGCATTCCATTTCTTAGCGAGAGAGTATCACCAACTACCTTTAATAGTAATTCTACTAATAAATGTCATAAGCATCACCCACTTAGCAGATTCATCCAACAATGTATTTTTGACTGAAATCTACTTTGCATTTTCTAAGTCCTCTTTTGGGCACATTGTTGAGCCAAAGACTGCACTCAATTTTACAAGGGTGTCCGTATAGGACCCCTACGTATAAATAGCATGGGTTGTACAGTGAAAAACATCAAAAAGAGTTGACAGTGCAGAGAATATGGAGCTGCTCATCGTCATTGCAGAACTGAATGTCCATGGTGGTACGAACGGCTTAGCGTTGATATTTCGTGAAGAAACTTCCCTTCTAGTGTGCATTTAGTTAGCAGGTGTTTGTGGGTTTGAAATCTTACAAGTTTATTTCTTGAGCAGAGGCTGCACTTATTGACAAAAAGATAACAAGTATTGCATGCACAAAGCAAAATATGACATTGGGCTAATTGATAAGACCATTCATAAGAGTGAGAGCCAACTGGTGCTTAATGTATCTCAAACAAAGCTGACCGCGCTGTTATCTAAATACAAGCATCAAATAGTGAAATACAAACCTATTTATTTCATTACTTTAG
>NW_020170778.1:4560-5585 GCF_000524195.1 Echinococcus granulosus | reverse complement strand
TTTTGTAGTTGAAAAATAATATATAGTCTATGTAAAACATTAGTTGTTCCTTTAACCCACAGTTCAGGTATAGCGTTATTGTGTGCTTTGATGATTTTGCATTAGCTATGTGGGCTGGCCTCTGGGCCATGTCAGCAGCGCTGAGCCTTACCATCTGCAGAATACATGCCTTCTTCCCGAGCAGCATGTTTTAATCATCTTTGGGGGAGTCTCGGAAAGATGCAATGGCAGAAGCAAAAGCTAACCCTATCTGTAGGAATAAACCATAGCTGGACAGAAGCCGTTCATATGCTAAGGATAGGAGAATCCGTGACGACCCCCATTAGAAGGGCAAGGAATGGCCTCTAGGTATGGGAACTACCCTAGTTTCATGCTCTGCAGAGAGAAGATGTAACAGCTGAGGCGATACTGGTCCTGAAATATCGGGAAAAGCTCTATCTTGGAGTTTTACCGCACTTTCGCATAGACGTCCATGATGTGAACCAGTGATAACTGCCTTACTGGATGGATAGAACCCAGATAGAAATGACTGGGCAGTTCTAAAGAGGGAACGGTGGTGAAGAGAAAGGGATGCAAAGCCCCATTCCCACTGAACTGTGTCCATTCCTACACTGTGTCATTAGACTCTGCTCTGGGCGAGTGTTTCTACGTCTAGCTATGGACACATGTGATGAGCAGCATATTCACCCATTCAAAGCGGCAGTTGCCATACGGAAGGAAACGGCAGATCCAGTTGAACTACCAGGAGGAATCAGCGAGGTTCCGGTCTACTGTCTGCCCACTTTCTCGGAAGCTTGATAATGACAGCGTTAGGATGACTGACGCTGGATGTCGATGAAGAGGCTCGCCAAGCACGACGTTCAGAAGAGAAGAGAGGCTATGTAATACTTCGGCTGTTTGTTGGCATAAATGGCAGTTATTTCAACACACTATTTCTTGATTACTTCAGTTGAGATATTGACGACCTCCGTGGCAGCATAAATAAGCACTAAGACTCAGCACGGAGGAAAACTGGAGGCAACGGA
>NW_020170778.1:3358-4460 GCF_000524195.1 Echinococcus granulosus | reverse complement strand
AACTCTTTACCACTTTAAGTCACTACTTTTGATTATTGGAACAATTCAGTCCTAGGTCTCCAAAAGCTCCGCACGCACAATGCTTTTTCCCATTTCTGTACAACTTTTAAATTTGTAGGTTAAATAATTTGACAAATAAAAGCAGCACCACAGATAATTCACATCCACCTATTTTACTTATTTTTGAATGGGTGTATTTGAAGTAAAAGTTGGAAAGTTCTATCGGCCACAAACTAAGTCTTCCAGTCTGCAACATCTTCAGGCATTAATGATATTGCTCGACAATGTTTGTGCTGTTTTATAGCTCAACCCTAAAAACCGCTGTTCATTTCTCCAGTTTGTATTTGCTGAAGGAGAAGTTTGCACAATTCAAATATGATTTTAATATAATTGCAGCTAATTGAAGGCTGTTAAAATCATCTCAAATGCTCTATAATACACTCCATATTTTACCATTTAAGAATGCACTTGGTCCGATTTGACTTCAAGCAAATAATCCATCTACATTCTGAATTTGATCTAACAGACACCACGTCCGTGGGCATTTCATTTCATTATATTTCATCTAGTGCCGCGTGTTTCTCTTTGAGCAATGCCTCATTATCACTGAGGATAGCACATATTCAAGCACCACCAACAGCGCACCAGACACCACGTCCGTAAGCAACAGCTTCCAAGCAAAGTTTGGTCGCGTCATCTTCGGTTCTGGTTCTCTGGTCCATCGAACTGCCAATTTGCGCTTTGATGTGAAACCCCAACGACCGCAGAGATTGCAGACCGACGATGGTAGCCACACGCTCCTCTTTGCTGGTGGTCGAAGTCCAGTTATGCGCAGGGCTGTTCATATTCGCCGACATGGAAGTCACCTTGGTAGTGTGGAATCCGATTTTGGGAGTACATGGCCCAAGCTGGGATGGTCAGCACCTCCAGATCCATTTCGTCAGTCGTCTTACAAATTCCTCCATGCTGTCAAGGTCAATCGAATGGCATTTGTAGTAAGCTGCTTACGAGAAATTCTTCTATGGCATTTGCGTTATTTCCTCAAGTATTTTGGGTAATAAAATAATGGATAAAGCGGGATTGGAATTAAATTAACCCTCGG
>NW_020170778.1:1879-3258 GCF_000524195.1 Echinococcus granulosus | reverse complement strand
GTGGTTTAAAAGAACTTTAATTTTCATAGTCCATTCTACACGATTATTAATTGCTCTTGTCATTGCTTTGTACCTCTGAGTTGTTCCAGCAAATACACATTTAATTGTGCAAGCTTTTCAACCCTTAGCCCTATTGGCTATCCCCAAATATGAAGCACCTCGACTCTCCCGACGTGGGCTCCACAATACCGCACAAAGCTGCTGTTTCCAAGATGTCTGCCACCAAAGACACCTCCACCACCACCACCACCACCACCACCACCAGCACCACCACCACCACCACCACCACCAACACCACCAACACCAATACTACCTCCTCCAACGTGGAAGCGGGGCACCCTATGTCAGAAAGCGCAGTGCTGGAGAGCACGTGCAAGGCAACGGCTTCAGTCGGGTGTTGTGCGCCTGACCGTCTGTGGTTCGCGGTGGCAGATGAGTCAGCTTGCAGCGAAGTGGTCTTCATCCTAGACCCTGGCACCGAGGCCGGCCGCCCGCCACGCCTGGTTGCACGAATTGGCGGACATCGCAGCAATGCAGGCGCAGCTGCAGTTGGCTTTGCAGAATCCGCGCCGCTTCCACTTTGTGTGTAGTGTGCGTCGTCAGGCCAAGACTCTCGCTTCCACTGATATGACTTCTCTCTGCACCAACTGGCGGAGTGATGAGGCCAATGCCTTTCTCTCTGCACATTCATCTACCACTCAGCTAGAGCACGGCGATGGTGATGAGAACGGAAATGTCGATGGAAATGCTGGTAGTGCATTTACTCTTGAGTGCTTACATGCATCACATTGGCGATATGTGAATTTTTGATTGGAATCAATGAGGAGATTTTATTTTGTTTCACTTGCATTCCGAGTAGTATTTATCATGATCTAATAGTGATACGTGTTGTGTAATTAAAAAGACGTTACGATGTCAGATTTGAAGTGATTTGGGAAAGCTTTTTCCCGTTGGAGAGTTCTTAAGCGGAGGATTTTGCTTAGGAAGTGGCCCAAAGCAGTTGCTTGCGCATAGCAATGGCGAGATGTGGCGAACTTTATCAATGACTTATGAGTGGCTCCTGCTTATTTGTACAATCCATTTGTTAAGTGACCCATATTTTTAAAAAGCTGTTTGTTAACGGTAAGTTGAAATGCGTCACACCTTTTGACGATAAGCGATTATACACTTTGTGAAGAATATTCCGACAAAACTAGTCCATTTCAGATGAGAAAAATCCAAAAGTGAGCTACTTCTGTTTCCACTGACATAAGTTCAAGCAGTGCTATGTCAATTATTGCTTTCATTTTACTACTTAATCTCTTTTCCACTTAAGAGATAGTTGTAGATTGCAGAGCACAATGGGCGTATCTCATTGCTGGCCAATTAAAAATTGCGAA
>NW_020170778.1:0-1779 GCF_000524195.1 Echinococcus granulosus | reverse complement strand
AATTCCTCACTTCATTTATAATATTACTTTGAGAAGGAAATTTTTAAACAGGTGGCATGTGTTTTAGTTTCACAAACTGCATGAAGCCATGAAGTGACTGTTTTAATGGCAAGCAATTTTTGGTAAAAGCAACCTTTAAGAAAGACAAGATTGTGGAATCAAAATGACAAAATTGTTGAAGTAATGGCAACAGGTCAACTTACTGTTTTGGGGATGAAGTAATACTAGTTCAAGTGTATTTCATACGGTGACTCATTTACACAGGTTTCAAAACTTGAATCAGTAATTGACGTACACGCAGTGGTTTACATACTTTCCGTCCCACAATAACTTTCATGTCTTTTGTAGAAACTGATGGCAGCTATTTTCTCTCGGTTGCGGAATTCTGGCCATGTACGTTTTCTACCGAACAAATGTTACGTGTAGTCCCAAATATAACGCCTATATGTAGTCCTCGAATTCAATGCAAATAGTAAATTCTTTCATTTCCCCAACTTAGCTTGGTTGTTACTTTCTATAGAGTTCTTTGCTAAGTGCTTCATTTTGACCAAATGTTAAAAATAACTTGATTTTCCTATGAAAATGGATGTTCCAAAACAGTCTGTTAAGTATGCTCAACCTGGATGTGCATTTGAACTACGTATATCTCTCTATTTTCCAAAAGTGGGCAGTTTAGAGGAATCCCACTACATTCCTTGATGCATACAAATAAAAATTGTTTGCAAATTTTGTCGAACGACAAGCAAGTTCAAAATTATGGACCGTCTCTTGGTCTAAACAAGGCATTTGACTTCCTTTCTGATGTGCATGGATTAAAAGAAAAATCCCCTAAATTAAAGATACATACTTTATTGGCGCAGTACGTGCCTCTGAGGAATTGCACATCTTACACAAAAGAGGTGCCCTTTTAAGCACACTTGTAATGTTGTAACAAATAGGGACTGTCGGAAATCCTCTCGTCCTTCCAATCAAATCGAAGTGCCTCAACCGGTCAAACAAATGCAAATCCAACCCAAAGTCGTCGCCGCCACTTCCGATGGTCTATCGTTGACAAAACAACGATGAACGAAAATTCTAAAGCACCGCCCATTCCACCACGACCTCTGCCATCACAGTCAGCCACACCACCACCACTGCCACCTCCATCGCCGCCGCCACCGCCACGCCAGCCGGCACTATCACCACTACCATCTACAAACCAGTCGACAGAAGGCATCACCGCGAGCTCAAAATCAGGTTCGCCTTTTGGTATGATGACACCGCAGCTGCTCCGACACAAGTCCTCCAATACTACTGCAATTGCCGACTCCACGGGTCATCGAAAACCATCAGCATCTCGAATGTTCTCACGTTTACGTTCAGCACTCCGTATTGGCAGCAGTGGTGGTGGCTCCAACACAGCAGCTGACAGCATAAAACGCGGAATCGCGACAACAGCAACGACGTGTGGGATGACAGTGGTAACGGCAAATCATTTACCAAACACTTTCGCCTCCGACGGTATTTAACAATCCTCCGCTCCTCTACACCCCCATAATTTGCTTCATCATTGCCTCGTGTAAATAATTAAGCTACTAAATGCGATGCTTGGATTTGGTTATGCACAGCCTGATGTATACACAGGACTCATAGCTATCATGCAGATACTGATGCAATAGCACACTTGGTGCAATCAGTCTTTCAAACTTCTTTACAACTATGTAATTTTCAAAGTATTTTTCGGTATTGTGAATTGCTGCAACTGATCAGTATCCATAAAGTACTTCAGCAGTAGTACTT
>NW_020170779.1:6961-8333 GCF_000524195.1 Echinococcus granulosus | reverse complement strand
CAAACTGGACTACGTATGCTCTCCGTCCTCGGCAAAGAAATGTAGACTTAGCACGAAATCAAAAGGGGACGTTAGCACCTTTCTTCAACCCTTCACCTCGAAAACAATTACTTTTAGTGCCTCACACATGGGTGGCGTGTGTTCTTTTGGTTTCGGATAGTTGGTAGCACCTAGTTTAGAGCTTAGCATAGATGCAAGATGTTTCTGGTCGGCAGTGTAAGGGTTGTGGTGGACCATTGTCCTCTTTGATTTTGATAATTCACGTGTTTGCTCCATGTTTGACGAAACTCTAGAGGTTTTGATGTACCTCGAAGTCGTTTCTTATCAGTCGATGAAATGTGAGTGCTAGTAACTCCTTTCTTACAAAATTTCCAAAATTTCAACGTTTTTTCTGTATCCTTGCCAAAGCTTGTTGGATAGGCTCTTGGTTCTATGGATCAAAGCAGCAAATGTGTGGAATTTCGTTTACTTCATCCTCAAAGTCGGTGCCAATTATTCCTGCCCTACCTAAACGCTGTTGTGTTAGCTGGGTAATTTGACCTGATTACCTTGTGGTAGCTGACTCCATCATAAGGATTTGTGTTGATTACTCATTGGCTTTTGGGGATTCTGGCCTGGGTGAATATCGGTTAGTAAGATGAATGATAACTGTCGCCTCTGCTTCAACCTGCCATCTGTTGCCGCCAAATTATTCATTTTACAGCAGTCGTCACTGCTAATATATTCACTTGACCTCCTATGAGGTCAGGGCGGTTTTTGTAAGTCATTTTGGAAATGTGACGTCTGGCAGGAATGTAGTAATACGTTCCCGGTTTTGTTGCCTGTCTATTGTTTGACTCGTCTTGAATACCAATTGTGTGGGCGTCTATTACTTGGTTCTATGTCAAGACAAATGAAGGAATGGTAGCCCTCTGATGTCCCCAAAACTGTTTTTTTTTGCCAAAAGTTTAAGCAGAAGCTAGTCCATGTTTAGTGATCTACTTGACTAATTTTGGTTATGTTTGAAGTGTGAATGTTTATTTTTCCGCATTTTGATGTTGTGTAAGATTCACTGTAGCCCCATTGTTTGCATTAGCCTCAGTGATTTTTATTTGTTATCGGTTTGATTGCGTATTCCATAACCTATCCTGTCTCATGGAGATAGGGTGGCTTGAGAGAGAATGGTTGTACGTCTTTTGCGTAAATTGAAAGTGTCTAGTCCTTTTGAGCTATGCATGAGTTGTGCCGTGAATTAACTCCCGTTCCACTTGCGACTGCTGCCATCCGCTGCGGACTGCTTATTTTAGTCCTTAGCCCCTGGCATCTTTAATAACATATTATTCACTTGCAGGTTAATGGAATAAGTAATTAGTCTTTCCCCTTAGTACATACG
>NW_020170779.1:5391-6861 GCF_000524195.1 Echinococcus granulosus | reverse complement strand
CCTCTTTTACTAAGCAGTTGACTGGTTATTTAAAAGAAGGTCAATTTATGCACTTAAATACACTCCACACCTACAACTACAACTGCGTGTGCAACCAGTTCTGCATCTAGCGCCATACCTGTTCTAGGACATCACCGTTTATTGGCCGACTAGTTAATCATTTAAGTCGTTTATCAATGAGGCAACAAATCAACTTCACGTCCAACTCGCGCTTTGCATAATGTTCTAATCGCTCCTGAGTTGGTCGCAATATGCACAAAATTCGCCACTCCAGTTTTAACTCCACGGACAACTCTTCCCAATTCTTCATTACTCTTTTTGTCCACTATCAACACTGCATTCGGCAATCCCATTGTCCAGCTCTTGGCTCTTTCAAACTCACTCAGTACATGTAGGTCTTGAGGTCTGTTTCCCTCTGGATGCCTTTACACATGGAAGTCGACATCTTCTCGTCTTACCTCCCTCACCTCCACAAGTGTTATCACTGTCATCAAGAAAATCACAACTGGTATTGACTTACAGATCCTATTCCTTCTTCAGGCATTCCACCTCTACGCTAGCCATCAATCACCTATCCTCCTCTGTCTCTGCATTTCCATCTCCCTCTGCCTCCCTTATTTCTTTAATTCGTATCTACATTTGTGACTAGTAAAAGGTTATTCATCGCCCCGTCTTTTGACACCCATTACTTCGTATTCCATGACCCCTATCGAACACAGCCTACTACCAGCACAATTTTTATTTAACACAATTACCAAAAATGTCGGTAAGTATCTCCCTTCCCTCTACCCACTCTTACCATTTACAGCCAAACGTCCACATTTCTACACTTTTTCAAGTCTCACCTTTAGCAATCAGATAGGATTGTGGTCTGACGAACCAGTACTGCTGTGCAAGGTTCGATGACGACGACACTGAGTCCGAGTGGATTGGCATTTTTGGCATCAAATAAACAACATTGCATATTCTTTTCCAACATGTGTTAATGTCTTTGGCAAAGTCATTTTCTTATTTATTTCAAACCATGCCATAAAAAAAGATAATTCTAACTAGTTACCCATATTACTGCCAAATGAGGCTCGTAGATCTCCTCTTCCATAGCCCTGGTACTTCTGGAACACCCAAGCTGATTTAGTTTTGTCATGCTTATTGAGTAAAGTAAATTGGCTGGAGTAGGTATACGTATTGGAAGGTTTGGACACAGAACTGTTCTCCGGGTTGTCGAATATTGACTGCTCCTCAGTCACCAGTTCCGATTCATCTATGCACCTCTTCTCTGAAAGGCACATTTTAAACAACGCAAATATTACATAGCCCTATTATCCTTTCAGCACCGTCTCCGGTGCTACCACAAATGAGTTGCTTCCAAAGCTGCCATCCAGTGGTTTCCTGCCTTCCGTAAGAACGTAAACCCTATGTATCCAACCAGTGGTGCCACTTTGTAGAGTTTCATCCTGTTCCGGTGAACAG
>NW_020170779.1:4125-5291 GCF_000524195.1 Echinococcus granulosus | reverse complement strand
CCCCCAATGTACAATGTTTGGCGATTTGTGCAAGTGCTGAGGCATTTGCCGGTGGAAGAATCATTCTCACCTCAGAGAGTAAATATGGCGCAGTTTGGTGGAACAATTAAAACATAAACGCCAATTGGGTGATAAATGCAGGTGTCTGCCGTAAAGTCAGTGGGATGAGCCAGCCTTTAGACGAGTAGTGTCTGTAGTTTCAGTAATGTTTGGTTAAATTTGGCTTGTTAGTTAACTATCATATGCATTTGTGGTAACGGATCCATGCATGCTTGTTAATTCCATTGCGCAGCTAAGAAGTGTGCAAAGTAATTCCTCAGATTATGGACTCATTTTACTGGGATGCAGTATTAGTCCCAAACAGCCGTTACAAAACCAGGTCGTCGATGTGTGCTACGAACACAATAGTAAATTACCTTATCGTGCAACAGAAGGGGGTCCAATGGCTTTGATTTAACTTACTTTCTATTTCTCCTTATGGTAAATTACTTGCGATTCAATATTGTCTTTTTCGTTGACAGTTATCTGCCAGTAGGAAGCTAAACATGACACAAACTGGAGCATCGTGTGGGTAATTTGACATTATTTGACGATTTTGTCTTATTTTTGTAATTGAAGTGATAGCTTACGTGGTTTACAACATTTCATTACACATGAAGTTGTGGACTTGATCTTCATCCGCAAATATCTACCCTCGCAGTTGCATTGATTTCAACCTCGGAGCTAGGACTCCTCATTTGCCCTCTATTTATTCTGCTTCAAAATAACCAAAGTTTTCTTTGATGCACTAGTGTTGCCTGCGGTGTTTAATTCCCTTTGCTATAATATACGGCGCTTAGGTGAAAGTGATTCATTCTTCAAGGTTGTCTTCCACTTTTCAATTCTGGAGCTTTAAAAATGCTACAACTTTGGGGTATTAATGACATTGCAATGAGGTTCCTTACGCCTACATTCACAAATTGTATTATCGTGCTCAAACTCATTTCATTGCTCGCGTAGCTTGCTTAATCATCAGATCCACAGAGCAAAAAGAAGAAATGGGTAAGACACGATACGTGAACCCAACGTATGAGGCATGACAAGCTTAAGAAATCAACTCGGAGAAACCAAGAAGGCGTGGGTAGCAGGTAAGCTCAATCCATCAAGGTGTGTCATTTTAGCAAAAC
>NW_020170779.1:2762-4025 GCF_000524195.1 Echinococcus granulosus | reverse complement strand
ATAATTAAGTGGACATAATTGAAGGTGTATGTACGACTGTACTTCTAGAAATGCAAACCCCAAGGTTTAGTATTTTTCAAGTCTACAGCACATTAAAGACCATTAGCAATGCCTAGGCAGTAGCATCTTTGTCAGCATTACACAACTTGAATATCACCTTACAGCAACACCAGTGTTCATACTGCCTTTACAAGATTTCATAGTTTAGGCACAGTCCTCTTAAGAACTCTCCTAGTTCAACACATTTCCTGTGTACGTGTCAAGCATACTACTTAGCAACTACTTTTAACGCTATAAAGTAAAATATTTCGTCGCGATATACAAAAAAGACAAGTTGATAGTCTATGTATAACAGTGACTTCTCTAGCAAGACCCACCCCAAATCTCTTCCAGCAACAACACCAATTAACATATTGCTTAGGCATTAAAGCATATTTCACGTTTCATTAATTTTACTAAAAAAATATTCTAATAATGCAAAATAGAATGATTATTTTCATTCAGCAGCAAGCATTTGCACATCGTGTTTGCATTATTTCATTCCAGGGATAAGAGAACCGCTTTTGACATTTGTTTGGACATAAAAATTATCTAAGCACGTCTATCCATTTAATGGCTAAAAGATGCAGAAAGTTGTTTTTGAGAATAAAAGACTTAACAGCTCACCTTTAGTGCAGCAAAAATTGGCTTTTCGTAATTAATTTTTTTGTTCATTGACATCGTGCTCTGGTCTGTCCAATTTAACTCTATTCTCTACCCCTCAAATGCATTGGTTGATAAAATCGCATAGCAAATGAGATCCGAAATGCATGGCCAGAAGAGTAGATGAACAATAAAACTTCTGCTACTGTCAGGTCACTTTTAGCACTTACCTACTTCAATTCCTTTATTACACCACGCCGAATAACTGAACAATCAAGAAAACTTCACTTTGTGTCCACAAACACACTCCACGCTTTCAGATGCAACTGCAACTGTGCCCAATTCCACCTCTAAAGCCATCCTTTTACTACGGCAGCATCAATTAATAATCGGTAAATAATGGGTTAATTCGGTAATCATTAGGGCAATAAATAGGCTGTACGCCTAAGTCACTCTCGAGTTGTCGGCGACATACACAACATCCACCACTCCCCTCGAAACTCCACCAACAAATGCCCACATTGGTTCTTTCTTTCTTGTGTTTACCACAAATCATGCATTCGACATTTCCATTGTGCAGCTCTCGATCCTTTCATTCATACGTCTATTTAACACTGAGGG
>NW_020170779.1:1264-2662 GCF_000524195.1 Echinococcus granulosus | reverse complement strand
CTCTAATAACAAGTTTGTAGGTGCTCATTTCCACCCAGAGGTACATTTAAACATCACAAGCATTTCTTAGTTCTAAGTCTTTCAAGCACCGTCTTCTGTGCTTCCCCTTTAAGTAGTCGTTGAGTGCGCCAATACATAATTTTCTTTTTTGCGTTAGTGAGCAAAACCTCATCTTCCAATCTCACTGGTGGAGTGCCTTTTAGGGCTGCATATTGGTGCGTTAAACAAGTATTGGTTAAGTACGGAGTTGTGCGTTTGGAACGAAGCAGTTTGTAGACGGTTGGATATTTCACCACGCATAATTTATCACTGTCCCTTGGGCAGCTGATTTTAAGCCCTTGCTTTTCCAAATGTAAACTATGTTAGCTGTTAGTACTGCTTCAAACTTGTATGACCTATTACAGAGTCATTATTGACTTAAGACACCACACTGATTCTGCATTATATACCTCAGGAGAAGTCTAGAAGTTAAGGATTATAATTATTTTCATTTTACGCAGTAAAATTGGCAAAAACAGTGCAATTGTTTCATAAAATCCACTTATTGGCCGTTTGGCTAAGAAAAATCAAATTGTCATTAATTTTGACCTGCCAGTACCTGTTCCTTTTTACTAGAATTTAGTAATAATGCGACATTTTCAAATGTTTGATATTAAGAGTTTTTAGTTTTTTAATTTAGAACATTTGTCTTGTTTGAATTTATCAGGAATAGTACGCTCTGCATCTCTAGCTTTTCGGCGGCTCACTTGGATTTGTATGTGCGCGCCTGAATTGATTGCGGTCGCGGTTTTGCTCGTACTTGGTGCTGGCGTTTGTGGTAGTTGGAATTCCTGCTTATTTTATCAGAAGGTTATTTTGATTAATAGTTGAATTAGAATTCGTTCTGCTCATGTTAAATCAAGTTCTGACTTGTAAGTAGCATGTCGTTATTTTGAGCTAACGTGTGTATACGGCGTCCTTGTTATATTAATCTATTTTTAACTTGTGCTTACTTAGTAGGGTTAACAAGTCAAAATATAGTCAAGTCAAACTTTTGATAGCTAGGTCCCTGATGCAGGTGGTGCGTGTGTTGTAATCATCGAGTGTATGCGCAATTGTTAGCTGAACGGATTGCAGAAAATTTTAGCCCCAGCACGATCAACTCCTTCATGTGCTTGTAGTCCTCTACATAAACTTGACTTTTTAGTAGGTATAAGAGTTGCCTCTAAGTGATATTTATCTACGAGACAGGCTTGCCAGAACCACAGACAAAGCAATATTTAAATATTTACTGGTGAAATATTTGGATTGAAGTCTACGGAACTAATGCATAGGATATGCCGTTTGACGTTGCAAACATCCACAGGAAGACAAGAAAAAGCCGACAATGAATTAATTATGTTTAACCGTACGAGTATC
>NW_020170779.1:0-1164 GCF_000524195.1 Echinococcus granulosus | reverse complement strand
TTTAGAAATTTGAACAGGAGACTTTCTTTTCGTCTTCAACCTCTTCTTCTTCAGAAACAAGAAATAATAGTAGAGCCATTTTTTGCTTGTAGATTCTTTTTGTTGTCAGAGGAAACCGCAAGATCACACACTGTAAAACATCGCCGCACTTGGTAATGAGTAGACATCTCACCACAATTTGAGGTGAAAAGAGAGAAGGAGGGGAATAATACTTAAACTCGCCCAAGCCCGTAGTTCCGATCAGTAGTCACCCATTCTAATTTTCTGACAAAAACACACTGAAGTGCAAATAGACTACATGGATTGATGAGAACTCAGGACCAGACAGAAATGAGGGTGACCAGTGATGTTTTGGCGTATGGGTCACTGAACTTCAGTGTCAAGGAGGAGGGTCCTTCTCTTCCAGTTGTCTCAGATGGCCACGTCAAATGCAAAGGCGCATGGACTTAGACTTGAGCCCTGGGTATGCTCTAGGTTAAGACATCATTGCTTACCGGGGATAGCTGCTTGGGACAAATCTTAGAACAAAAGAATTCTTTTGTTGCCTATGTCAGAAGTGTAACACAGATGACCATTTTATGCTAAACAGTTTGTTTACCTAAGCATTTGCCAAGCTTTTTACCTGTGCGTGATCGGAGAATTTCGGTCGCCAGATACTTTAACATGTATCACCTATGTCAGTCCCGTACTTGATAGAAGTCAAAGATGCATATGACCTTCTATACCCTTTGACAAGGGAACTATACCTGCCTCTGAATCCTCAGCATATTCGCTTTCCATTGTCCTTCCCCTAAAAACTACTTTGCAGATGTCTTCAATTACTCCCTTCACTTAATACAACTCTGCGCATTCGCGTCCTGCTTTAATAAATTACAGGCCGTTTAACGCGCCTTCACAAGCCATTAACATGTCCATGCACCGGCACAAAATGCACACTTTTCTACCTTAGGAGTTTGTTCAAAGCTTAACATTTTTCCATGGTTTGTTCACTGATTTTAACTAGCAATGTTATGATGAGGCAAGGATAAGGAACCTCTATGAACAATCAAGTGGAGAGAAACAATTGACTCGGCTCTGCGATTACGAAGACAGACTGTTGACATTCGAGGCATGAGTGATGTTCTGTAGCATGCAAACTGCAGTTTACTGTACAAAAAGTTGTCA
>NW_020170780.1:7182-8298 GCF_000524195.1 Echinococcus granulosus | reverse complement strand
ATTGCCCCTCCCCCTCTGAGTGTGTACACGTCACTGACCTGCACGCGAGACGCGAGGTGAGGAGCAACACATTGGTGTCAGTGGATGACAACTTAGTTGAGAGGAACAGAGCCCCCAATATCGCTGAGCATGTGCTGCGTCAACACGTCGCAGACCGATGTCCTTTGCCGTAGGTGAACAAGCCTGACCAGACTCACTTATGCATCTTACCTTCATGCTTTCCGGCAAAAACACCTCCCGTCCGTCCACATAGTGCGGTTGATATGCGAACTTAGTAGACTGCAGAGCACAACGCTGCCTACCCATCCACTCATCCACTCCCCGTTTTCAGTCTTTCCGCCTCAGATACATTGCACTTGACTTGCAGTGTGCACACTCATCAGCAATGGTAATACCCAGACATTTTGCAGCACACACTGCCAAAGACATGTATGTGATATTCAGCCTATGATGCGAATCTCTCATGTCAGCACACAACAATGGAGAATTTGTGGTGGGACTTGCTGCGACTGAGCACAGAACAGTACAACATAACAGCACAGTAAACAAGCGACATTTATTGAACAACCGCCTACGAGCAGATGCTTACAATGGAGAAGGCTATAACCATCTCCTTTGTGGTCTCACCTCCAGTTGCTTTCATTGTCCTCTCAAAGCCACATCACATTAACCTAGGTAGCGTTTTAGAACAACGGCATTACTGTTAACTCTCCCCAGCGCCTGTCCGCTATCACGTAGACGGTAAGCTCCCTAAATTTAATACGCTCCTACTTATTTAATTGAAGTAAATCTAGCTGAGCGTTTCCATTTTAGGTCACAAATACAGGAATGGAAGGTCAAAATCAGCCAATCACTACATCTATCTCTACTACTTCCTGCTCTTACCTGTCGCTCTCCCTCTCCTCTCCCACTTTGTCCACTGGTCTTTCATCGATTGGAAAGGAGAGGTGGTTCCCTTGCCCACTTCCAGCACCATCACTTGCCCCCAAATGACCTGATGCATTTACAGCCACATCATCATCACCATCAGTAGCATCACCAATTGCCACAACCAAATACCAATCATGACAGGCAGGCACAGTCACCAATTGACTTGTCTACCCACTTTCTTCGTTC
>NW_020170780.1:5528-7082 GCF_000524195.1 Echinococcus granulosus | reverse complement strand
CACCTCCACCACTTGTTAGGAAGCGTGTGCAAGGAATTTGCCAGCGTTCTTCTTCAACAAAAACATCTTTCAATGGCACCGAGCACTCAGGCATTTGCAACTCTGATAACTGTCTCAATTCCTGGATGAAATGATCTATTTCACGTCCCGTCTTTTGTAGAGATGCTGTTTAGGAAACACTAGACAACCCACATGTCAAAACTCCTCTTCAGGTTGGCTTGGCATCCAACCCTTCTGTCCCAGTCAAAAAAACCCTCCCCGTGTCCAGTGTTACTAACCCTCCTCAAACAAGTGTGCAAACGACTTGACTTTGTGCAATCCTGTGACAAGTTATGGATGTAGCGGACGCCCAAGATCAGGCTTCCCAAAGCTGAAGTAAATTCCGACAGGAGTGACCACAGTGGTGGTGTGCTGCAAACCAGGAGTTATGCGTACCGGCTGAGTATTCATAGGAAAAGCAACGGCGGATTGCAACACTGATTTGTTCGGTGAAGAAAAGGATGTGTTTCGAGGAGTTTTCATTAAACACATCCTCTTTTACCACCCAAGTGCCAACTAACTCGCTTGACCAGCTTACCCAATACTAATGGATGCAAGTATTTCCAACCAGATGGGAAGAGAGGACAAGGGTAGGTGAAATGATTAGACTCTTATCCAGCATATTTCCCCTGGGATGCGTAGAACGGCTGGCTGACTGCTGAAGGAAGTGCTGCAAGTGGACCTTCATGGACCGAGTTGGCGAAGGAAAGCTGTGAAGATTGAGGAGTCCAGGCAGTTGTTAATATTGGCAAAATGGATGTGCCGTTCTGTTGTGCACCACCTGTCTCCTTTCTCACGCCTCAACTTTGACTGTTAAAGGCAACTGCGTGATCATTCTTCTGCCGGTGGTTGGGTCAGTCATCAAAACGTTGCAGATACATCCACCTCATCTTCAAACTCAACTACCCATGCTGGAGGAGAGAAGGTCATGCGCATGATTGCAGGCAATACGAGAAGACATGGCGTTTCAAAAGCAATGACAACTCAAAGCCTCCGCTGGCTTCACAGCAACAGTATTCAATGCGAAATCCACCTTTTCATCCACTTTCCAGTTTCATGTTGCGCAAGCACGCCAAATGCTCGGCCTCCGCTGACCCTAGACTCCAAAATGAAAAGAGGTGGATCCGTACTTTGTCACAGGGATATCAAGTGATGTCAAGGAGGTCAGGCTCAACCTTATGCACAAATGCGTATAATTGTGGCCACTTGGACATCGTTTCTATAAATTTTGATGATAGAACCTACCACAAAAATATTGGTGTGAGGTTGTAAATGCACTTAAATAGTGCAATTTTGCAATGCAAATTTGGAAGCTGAGGGAATGATTTGAGTCGTGAAAAGCAAAGTGGACGGTAGTGAGCCCAGGCTGGAGTAAACAAATCGAAATTGGTGAGTGTGGCAGGGGCATGTAAAAATGCCACGATGACATGCATCGGTACATGTGGAAGGCTGAAAGACAGCCCACTCTGTCCTACAACTCTTCCTAGTGTACGGCTTTGAATGAGAATTTGCACT
>NW_020170780.1:2866-5428 GCF_000524195.1 Echinococcus granulosus | reverse complement strand
GCAACATCGCAGTTCATTGCTGTGCCTTAGCAGAATGATACGGTGAAGCAAACGCCCGCCTCTGTTCATACAAAGCTGTAAGAGATGGTTTATGCTCCGAATTCAGCATTATGGACTCATGAACGTGCAATATCCGCATTTCACTCCCCAACATTCACACTGCGTGTTCAACTTCCCATTTCTGTAGATACCACATCACCGCATTGACGCAACAATTCAAGCAGTATCCACTGGCAAGCTAGTGGGCTTGATTATGATGCGCATCTCCTCATCGAATGATGGCTTGGCTCTTTACCAAGGGAAGGGAGGATGCATTGTTACTATAAGTGGAGCCACCTTAACCTCGGTTATCTCTGGTCTAGTGCGATATGATTGAAATTCCATTCGAGGTTGGGCCCCATATTCGGGCAATCGTGTCCACAGCACCTGCAATTTTACCGCACTTTGATTCCGATTTGGCAGCTATCTGGAATATGTGAGCAATTGCCTCATCCCAACTGATTCCTCTCTTCTCTCTCTTTTCTTCAACTCACTCCTACTTGCCTATCCCACGATAAATGTGCAAGCGAGGTAGCTCATTCAACACTCTCTACTTTACTTCATAAAAAGCATTCCTTCGTGCTGAAGAAAGGAGATAAAGATGGACCAGCAGACGAGCAGGTAAATGACTGAATGAATGCACGCAGGCGTGGATGAGTGACTGGATGACTATTATTATTCTGCACGCATGAGTGAATGTGGGATGAATGAATGAGGAGTAAGTGGAGAGAAGTATGCAGCTGCCCTCACCACATCAACAGCCACTTCTTCTACTCTGCAATATTCACTGGGGATTTAGTCATCTGGACCAGTCTGTGGTCCATTGTTATATGCTTCCACTTCTCACATATTCTCGTTCTCTTTACATTTTTGTGCTTCTCTTTCTTGCAATTTCACTCGTTCATTCTCATATTTATTCAAACACATTACTTGTATTTAATTAGTAAAGGCGCAATGTTGCACATGCGAGGAAACCTCATTGTCGGTTGGTAGGTGGGTGCTGTAGCACAACAGAGGAGAACATGTTCTTTGTAAAGTCGTGGCAGATTTTGACAAACCTAAAACACGACTTTGTATACAAGTTAACAACCTGTAACATTGCCTAAGTAAAAGATTGCGTTAATGAACGTCAAATAAGTCATTCATGTGAACTTCTTGATGCAAAATATTTGTGCCCGGAAGCACTTTCTATTACTGGTCTGTTCTACTCAGCCTGCTTTACGAAACTTGATTGTGTTTTGCAATAATGATCTCATATGCTCATACCATATTACTGGGCGAGAACGCAATTTGTTGTAGTGAATTCTTCCACGCGTTGTGGACCATTCGGGAGTCTGGATTTTGTGCAGTACACAACTCATTCTCTGATAAATACTACTGAAAAACAGCGTGACCACTTCCACGTCTTACAGTGTGTGAGAGAGTGGTGGCTCAATGTGAGTAAATACAGAGTGATGCACCTGCGCATGCGAATGATGAAGTGGATTCAGCAATGCAACACGCATACATCGCTCTCCCTCAGCTTCTTGGTATTGTTTGTTGGGCAAAGACAAATATTTGATGGGGTTGACTTTTCACCAAAACTGAGGTAGCCAGCAAAGTGAGACAGAATGCAAACGCCACCTTCAATACAGAAATGCGTGGGAGTCGCAACATAGGGCGCAATTGTAGAAATGGCCCACCTACAAGACGGCATCTGCATTCGCACACCGAGCATGTGACATGATGCCTCGTGTGGGCGATTTCACCTCCAACACCCACATTTGCTATCATCAGGGTGCACAGAGGAGCAATTTGAGACCAAAGGCAATGCACGTTCGCTTCATCAAATCTCACACGCCATTTCAAACCGCATTTGTGTGACCTCGAGGAGGAGATGAACAGTGGGTGTCAATGTTGTCAAATGAGCTGGAAGGCGCTGAATATTTCCTTGTCTTGTTGGCTAATAGGTAAGTAAGTAAACGGAGTTAACTGCCCTTCATTAATGAAAATGTCATGTTTTGGCAACCAACACGGACAAATAACGACCCAGTAGAATTCACATTATCCTGCCGGAACTCTGGTTTTCCTTCGTAGCCAGAAAAGCGTCAGTGCGCTATTTGGTACTCACATTTGGCACATCTCTTCAAACAAAGTATTGCAGATGAGGTCAAGCAGATGTTGCCCCACTAGCATTCACCGAACTTGCAGCGCTAACGGCTCTGGCAGACTTAAATGCAACTGTTCTGGAGTGCTTTCACACTGTGGTCTTTGTCAACGGCGTGTGTTTAACTCCTATGCAACAATTACCTATCCTAATAGTGTGTAGTCTCGCACCGTAACGTTGAAAATTACAAAATAATATGCAATACTGTAGGAGCAGCGCCCCCACAACTTGTCTGCACGTGCTGATGATGGGGACGATCTTACGCCTTCAACATGCATGAAGAGTTATTCCCTCATCGATTATGTCGGTCAGCTTGCATTCAGGAGCAAAGATGAACTGAACGCATGCTAGGACAAATTGCGAAATGAAGCCGCCTG
>NW_020170780.1:1181-2766 GCF_000524195.1 Echinococcus granulosus | reverse complement strand
CCGGAAAAATCACTTTTGTCGGACTGGAACCTAACACGTCATACAAGGTGACAATGGAGTCTTTTCCAAGTGCCAAGAGCATGATACTTTTATCTGGAACAATTAGAACACTGCCCACTGGTAAGCCAGTAGTTGTGATTATGATGTGTATCTCCATATTGAATGATGACATATCTATTTTCGTAGGGGAGGAAGATATCATTTTCACGACCATCAGCCCAGCCACATCAATTCCAACAGTGCCCACTGGTAAGCTAGTAGATGTGATTGTGAAGTGCATCTCCCCATCGAATTATGCCGTGTTTATTTACGCAGGGAAGGGAGAAGGCGTATCTACAACTAGTGGAGTTGCCCTTACCTCGGTCATCTCTGGTCTCGTGTTTGTCAGCATCGTGGTGATTCTTGCCTGAGGTTTCGCGTTACTCACTCCCAGTTGGCAACACCTTCAGACACGTCCAAATTCACAGCCCATAACTTGCCTTCACCGAGCCTACCCTTCTTCATTTTCGACTTCCATGTTGCAGGAAATACAATAGCTCCATTTATTCGTGTTTTAATTTGCAACACTGCAACTTCCCAGATTAGATTACTCCTGAATAGCAAACAGAGTACTCCTATTATGTCTACTTTATTCCTTTCGCAGTCACTTCAGTCACAAGGGCGGGGAAACTGGTCCATGCTGTGATGCCAAATTGGGTACAACTTGATGCCGCAAGTATGCCATTCTTTCGTAATCTCCTCTTTTCGCATAAAAGTAATCCAACACCAACGTACTGATTTAGTTATGCTACATGTGAGAGGACATTGCTTTACTCACAAGGACTATCTGTTCGGCGTCTCATCAACAACTATACTAGTGACAAAACCCTCAGCAGCGTCTCCATCTATGTTCAAGACTAGACATTTGACGCTGCGAAGAGTACATACATACATATTATAATGTTCTCACTAAGTGTAGTCAATTGGGCTCTGTTGAGAATAAGGCAATTTCTATTACTGGCCACCATTTCCACTTCATTGTACATCCACCCACGCAATGAGCAACGAATTGTTTCTTCTTTGCATTTTATTTCGAGGTAGCGAGGGATGAGAGTTTGGGGTTTGAAGGGAGAGAATTTAGACTGCGTTGAGTCATTCAAGTCCTCACCCTTCACAATCACCTTCTGCCTAACCACTTTGCATTACACATCACACACCTACTTCCATTTCCTGCTTGTACCATAAAATATGATCGGGACTCCAGCATTGTTCCTCTGACATTTAGGAGGATGGAACTTCATTTACTCATTAGTGCAGCGCTGAGTATTTGCAAGAATTAGTGGTGCACCTGTGTCCACTCTTTCAGAATAAATCACCTCACAGCCATGGAAGACTGTCAAACTGTTGGTGAATGAGTGCGGTGTGGAAATCAACCTGCTTCTATACATACACTGAGACACAACGCCAGCGACCATGTCTACTCTCAAGTGGCACGGTAACGGCGAAGTTAAAAAATACAGTGATGACATGGAGGTGGATGCTGTAGTGGTACGTGCACTGCCCATACACCCATCACTGCGGTTTCCACATATCTCGTTTATATTCC
>NW_020170780.1:0-1081 GCF_000524195.1 Echinococcus granulosus | reverse complement strand
ATCTACCTTAACCTATTCACCAATGGAGGCGCACTACGTCGCCTAGTAGTAACGATTGTGAATGAGACCTTGGTACAAGCAATTTGAACACTACCACATTTTTACACACTTTTACGCTAGAAACAACCCAAACTAACCTTCCTGCTGTTGTCTGCGCACCAACTGAATTCATTCATTCCTTCATCTAAAGTGGGCCTTATTTGCTTTACTAGGACTTCACTGGTTGCAGTGTTGGTGTGGATGATTAGCAAATGGACCGCGGTTGCAACACACCTTGAGCCAACTTAACCGATGACCTCCCGATGTAACAACCTTGCACGCATATCTGTCCTACCATTCCTTCTCCGCATCATTTTGGTGTTGGAAGGCACCAACAATCCAAATTTCTCCATCTTGAAAACAATAACACCTGCTTTTGTGCTGCAAAATGAGGCCTGAGCTTTGACAACACGACTTACCTTGCTGCTGGATTGCTTCACGTGTCACATATTCGTGACACTGGACTCTGACTGGACTGAGTGGATCCGAGTGCTAGAGGTGGGACATTGGTGGCAAATGCATCCAACCGAAATTTCGTCATCATCGCCAATGTAAGAATTTATGAAACAGCATTTTGAAAGGAGGAGCAACGCTGATTAACGAAGCATTTGCCCTCCCGTTAGAGGAGAAATGAAGTAAATGAAAAGATGGCAGAACAAAATGAACGACGAAATTTGCTTCCCAGTAATTGTCATGTAATCACGACTTGTGAATTCATTTTCCTCATCACAACGCTTGCAGCACTCATTTCAATCCGAAGCATATCTACCACCATGATTACGAAAATTGTCATTGCCCTCGATCCCGCCTCCAAAACGGATGTGAGTCACCGCCAGCGTGATTGCAGTTTTGGAGGGGCTGGAGGGAAATGCATATGGCTCTGCCACTCTGTGATTTGCCATGAGGAATGAGGGAGGAGGTCAACAAAGCACCTTTCTTTCACACGCAAACACACACAGGCAGACTGTCAGGGGAGGGGACAGCTGAAATACACTCGTGATGAAGTGCACGCAACGCAGACAACGATGGTGATGATGGCGAC
>NW_020170781.1:7162-8163 GCF_000524195.1 Echinococcus granulosus | reverse complement strand
ATGGTTTCGCTCTGAGCTATGCCGCCACAGGTTGACGATGTTGACATGTGCACTAACAAATGCCTCAGGAATGTCAGCATTTCCAATTCCGGTGTTTACCCATTTCCTTCACTCCAATCCGGTAGGTGGCAGATAATGTTCTGTCAGCCAAATCAGAAGAATGTCAATTGCAGGATTTGCATTGTAAACGGCTCTCTAGTTGCCACACTGCCGCTGCCGCCACGCACGACACCAGCCTTCCCATCTCCCTACTCTGAGTCCTTATGTTCCGTGATTTCTTCAGCAATTAAACACTAGTTATTTGCCAATGAAATGTGCTACCATAGAGCAAAAGGGCATTCTCACCCGTAGAAGCAGGGGAATCATCTTCAAGTCTAACGCATCAGTCTCCTAAAAAGAATGAAAGGATTCACTGACACATCGCACAAAACCGCAGTATTTTGCCAGATTATTTCTGATTTTAGTCTCTACGAGGAGTTATATTCACTACTGTAAACATAAGATTTGAACCAAAATGCAGCTATAAAAGAAAAAATGGTTTCTACCTCTTTCAAAGGCGACCGCTGATATTTTGGCTGAAATTGGAACTGGAAATGTGCTTTAAAGTTTCACCAAAATTCGTCCACATCACACTGCCTTTTTACACTAACCAGTCTGAAAGAATGCAGCCGTACTAAACCAACTGTTTCTTACCTCTTGGTTTCGGTGACAAACCACTTAGGGGTTACAACACTGCACCTCCGCCGAGCTGCCTTGCCTCTGAGTCATGCCAGTAGCCCCTAGCCCTGCCCTATGCCGACAATGCATATTCTGCCCGCGTCCTATGTCGCCATTCGTCTGCAGAGGAGCCTCGAGACGCTACACAACCACATGTTACGCTAAACGCATCTAGACGTGAATTTGGGAGCTATATCCAAGCTAAAAGTTGGTGCTCTTCAAAAAGCATTTCCATTGCTAACTGCTAAGTGGCATTCGCTTTTTCGCTTCCATTAATAGACAAG
>NW_020170781.1:5910-7062 GCF_000524195.1 Echinococcus granulosus | reverse complement strand
AAAAATGTGAAATGCGAACCCACAAAAGACCCCAAACACAATAGACTAAGCAATAGTAGGCACTGATGCTTAGTTGTTCAACTGTTCGGTTATGAGACATTTGAATGGTCTCAACGACGATCGCGTGTGTATCCCTGTCAGCACCGATCTCAGGCATGGAGGCCACGCCCCCACCATCACCGTTATTCCAGTTCGTGGAACGCCCAATCTTTGCATCGCTACCTACTGATTGTGCCTAAGTATATCAACTGGCGTGTCGCCTTTCCATCGGAGCACCAAACACAGCACAACACAACAAGAACTGAGTAGCAAGTCAGATGCCCCCGTAATTCGCAATCGTAAAAGACAACTTTTGTTGCGTAGACGTCTACCCGGCAATACTTCAGCGTCGACAAAAGACGTGGGCAAATGTAGCCGAAAAACGCCTTACGGAATAAAATCAAATATTCTGACTCGGTTTGGCTTGACTACACTACCTCCAATAGCAACAAACCTAAATAATCATGTAAAACAAATCCCTACCGCGTCAGTGGTGACGTAACGTCGAGGCTCCTGACCATCGCCAGGTGATCTCCTCTCAGGGATAACTTTTGACCTGGGGTCCTACACAAAGCACAACACAGAATATTTTACTGGATTTCACAAAATTCTAGCAACAAATATGAAACAGAAGGGCATTGGTAGAAAGCTAAACCATTTGAGACGATCCAGTTCTCGCCTGTAGTCTTTCGGCCCCTTTCGATGCTAACAACAGAATCTCCTACTCACTGCAGTGGCATATGGCGTCTCTCGATGTCATTTTGGGAGCACCATCAGTAGCAGTGTCAAGGGAAGTTGAATCCAGTTATCAGCTATCCCATTTGTTTCCATAGGAGGGAAACTACTGAGATTAACCAAATATGTGGTCACAGGCAACAGAAGAAGCAATCACAACAAAGCTTTCAACAAGTGGAATGGTACCAAACTTCCATGAGCTAGAAAAAGGAACCATGGAGCTGTCAAGGTGTATATTTGACGATACTTAACCTACATGAAAGACTGGTATTTACTCAATGCTTTGCAGCGGCTTAATGAACCAAGATAGGTCACTGGGTAACATAAAAAATAAGGCGCCATGGATATGATCCACGGATTCAACCTTCCTGCAGGTCG
>NW_020170781.1:4742-5810 GCF_000524195.1 Echinococcus granulosus | reverse complement strand
GTCCTGAAAAAGGCAAGACAACGCGACCTTTTATCGAAACTGACGGTTAAATAGAAATTAACGCATTGCACAAGTCATTAATTTCAAGGTGATTTTATTGACTTGCCTGATAAGGAAATTATGGAGATTATAGCAAGTATTTATGCCTAACTAAATAACGCTTTTATTTTTAACTAAAATGCACTTGCGTATACTTCTTTAAACGTTTTCTTAAATGGCTTTAAATCAAAGTAGATTACTCATATATTAATTCTTTAGTTAAGTGTTCAAAATGCAAAAAAAATCCAAAAATGCACATTTAAATATTTCGCGATTTTTTCATTCCATTTTTTAACAGTGTCTTGCCTGCGCCTTTTAGGACATTCTGTAAACCTTGTGTTTGTTTTAGCCTACGATCTGTAAATAATGATTGGATTAATAATCCGGAGTCCTTTCGTGGCTATTGGTTGGGTGGTGTTGCTCTTAAGGAGTGTCCTGCGTTGGATTGCAAATCAGGTTTGAGAGCAGTTTCTATCGCGCGTAATTGGTGGGGGTTGACTACTGTCATTCGGACTTTCTTAATGACACCGCCATCGTAGCATTTTAGTGCCATTTAAAGAGTAGGAAGGTCTCCTTTTTTGTTTTTGCAATTGTGCTTAATCAATATTCGTTTCGAAGAGGTTCTACTGTTTTTTCTTGCTTCACAACACTTGGATTTGCTGTTACACATAATAAATATGACTTTTCGACTTTTTTACACATTTTTTAATTGCCAGCTACATTCTCTGTGTTTTTTCACTTAGAAATATTGCAGTTCTCATTCCAGATCTTTACAATGTTAAAGAAACTCTTTCTGTTTTTGTTTCAATCGGGACTACACATTTGTTTGTACATAGGTTTTCTATTGGAAACGTTGAATCACAACCTTCTTCGCAAATGTTCGTTCCTATAACCTTCGAACTTTTGTGCCTTCACGGCTTCCGAAGAACATTAACTATTCCAAGCACACCCATCTTCCTATCCTTCTCATCGTCGCCTCTGATAACCAGATATCAGAAGATGCAAGGCTTGTAATCTCCGTTGTGCAAT
>NW_020170781.1:3390-4642 GCF_000524195.1 Echinococcus granulosus | reverse complement strand
CCGGGTGATGGAATAGAAGCAGTAACAGATGAAGTGGAAGGAAATTCCATCTTTCTACACTTGTGGGAGTAGCAGCTGAACGGTTGCATCGCAAAGGATGCAGTGGAAAAAAGATGGCTAGTAGTTGTCATGCGGCAATTGTATTGTTACGAGCAATCGTAATTGCAACTGACAAGTAAAAAATATCTATGCCATTGAACAAAACAACGCTTGTGGTTGTAGTTGAATTTGACACTTAGCCGAAACTCAACCAAATCAAAGGAAAAGTAAACAGTGATAGCACACAGTTTTACCAAGTTTTCAGCACGACTGCCAAAGTAAATCAGGCTGTCCTACGGTGATTCAGACGCACCGATAAGTGTTTTTTGCACCAATCACTCTTCTTAGGTAGTAGCCGAAATTCGGAACGTGCCCATTAGTTTTCCAGAGGGCTGTACCGAAATACGTGTTTGCGATCCATAAGAGGTCCACAAATCAGGGTTTCACTTGAACATCAAGTAAATTATTGCACCTAACGTGTGAAGGAATTGCAAAGAGCAACATAGTAGATGGATGCACTTTGTCACCAGTGTGGCCGAGTATATGCAACAGAAGTTATGAAGGTTGGATAGACCGGTAAAACTCGGTCCATGAAGAGGTAAGCTGCTCGTTGTCTTCAATCTCCAGGTCCTTAGCAGTGCGACCGGTCTTGTATTAACGCTGCATGTCAATTCCAAAGTGAGCACGATGCTGCGCCAACAGTAGACCAGTCACCGTGTTGACCCAAGCGTAAGGGAACACTTCTGTGCTGTACAATTGGTAAAGGCGAAGAAAAACATTTAATATCTTTAGGTCCATGGATCATAACTGCAGCACAATCCTTCTCTTGATTCCCTAGGCGTCACCTTGATCCACAAAGCCTTTCAGTGATCTACCCAACCATCTATTCGAACGCCTTCTTAATCAGCTACGCATCCATTTCTGGGCCTCAGCCATTTATAACCATGAACATTTCTTCAAACATGCAATCACTCCTCCATCGCGTCGACACATGCATCAGCCTAAAGATCTTCCTCTCCAACCAATCACTCATACCTAATCCAACTGTCCGTCCCAGAGGCTTGCAGTTGCTCTAGAGCGCATTCGTCCATCCATATATCCATCTCCCACTTGCAAAACTGTCTCCAAATTGTGAAACTACTACTCCACTTCAATTTACTCATGCGCCCAAAGGCATATAAATCCCTTAGTTAATCCATCTACCTGAACTCCT
>NW_020170781.1:1255-3290 GCF_000524195.1 Echinococcus granulosus | reverse complement strand
GTGGCTATTGCAACTTTGGGTGATAATCATTCAGTGGAGACTCTTTGCTTTGCTCTCTCACGCGTAAGCCTAATAAGCATACTTCTTAAGTGTGTTTGTGCAAACAATGGCTGCTTTTTCCTGCATTCGCCTAATTTTGTGCTTGAGCTGCAGTGAACATGCTGGTGTTGTTACTATTCCTCGTCGACGTTGATTTACCAGTCCAAAGATTTGTCAGTCAGCGACGAACTCACAAACACGTCATTGAAATGTTGGGCCGACCTGACTTGTAGTTGTAATGTGCGTCAATCAGTTGGAGGTTAAATTGACGTGCTGCGGGACCAGCTGCTTTCACTTCACTGGCACCATGGTTTACAAGTCCCATTTTACCATCCGTTATCGCTTATCAATTCATATTCATATCGAGGGCAATGATTCCCATTTGGAGATAGCAGGATATCAGAGAACCTGGCCTGATTATTCATTTGACAAGAAGACATTTCTCTTCAAGCAAAACTTATGATATAAGAAACTGCACTGTACATTATATAATGGAGCAATCCTGCCTTTAATTTTAGCTAAAGAATGTAGACGCTATTAATTTGCAAATGCAGCGTCAACCACCCAATGTCAAGTGTTTTCCTAGAAATTCAACGCACTTCAAGCTTTCCTTCCTCCACATTACCTTAAACTGATCTTGCTTTCAATAATTCCTTGTCGTGACTTCAAGAACTACAGCATTAATAACTAATTCACGACATATGGAGCACAGTAAAGAAGAGAGTTGCTCATAATAATGCAGTCGTCCTGTCTTGCAGAGCAGTTGCGACTGAAACAGGTTGTGTTCCTAGCCCACTAAACATCATCGGCAAAATACGTGAATCATGCGAGACATTTCCTACATCCTCTCACAAGCCCACAGCGATAGAAAGGACCTTGCAGAGTCGGATGGCCAGACGAATATGGCAGGAACAGTGGAAATCGTTTGTACAGAATGAGGTGTTATTGGACCAGGAAGGTGTCAGGTTCTGTGATAACCTAGTGGTTCTCGAATCATTGGTGCAGACAGTTCCACACGAGTCACATCACCACCTGGACAATATGGGTGAAAGGAGGCACTTGACCCCTTGGGCATAAAGTGATGCTTGCCTTCGCTCTCCTTAAATACACCTAATTGCAGCCGAGTCTGCCTCACTTGCAACAGCATTAAAAGGCACCACCTTACAACGATCGCATCTAAAGGAAGAGGAGGCGTTGACATGATGGGTCCTCTACCATCCACCAAGAGAGGAAAGCGGTATATTCTGATTATAGTGGACTGCTTGCTGAAGGTGTATAATGTGATTCACTGCGCCTCATTTCGACCTCATGCACATTGATGACTTCGAAGATGCGAATTATCGGCTAGTGAAGTCGTCATACGTGAAGGCTTGCTTTGTAGATAGCGCTTCGTGGGGCTTCCTTCACTTTGGTTGAGTCAAGCGGAAGATGCTGTCATTAATGAGAAGGGAGAATGAACAATTGCGTGCCAATTTAGATGACTGAATGAAGAGGCTGGAGTGCTGCGAAGAGCAAAACTGGCTTCAGTGCAGTTCAAATATCTTTTTAAAGATTGGATTAAGTAATGTAAAATCAGTAGGCCAGAAGTATCAGGAATGCAAATTAATTCAGCAAATGGCTGATAGTAGGTGCGAAACAATCGAGAATGCGTTTTTCAGGCTCCTAAATTCCGACACGTGCGGGTTCGTACTCTGTTTTAGTCTTGTGACCTCGTTTTTTCTTTTGTGTAAGAATTTACTCTCTCTCCAGGGATGTATCTCTAACAACAGCTAATCAGGAGTGAGACGGGATTGGCTATAGTGGCGGTAGAGTTGAAAGCATTCCTGCTTGTAGACAATTTTGTTCGCCTTCGGGAAGGGCTCTGTGTCCCTGTTTTTCAGTTGGATTGGGTAAGGAGTAAGTCTTCGTACAGTGCAGTGGTTGGAGTACCCAAACAGTCTGCACTCTCTGATCAAGAACTTCATTGTTCAATTTAATAAAACGCGACTCATAGCGC
>NW_020170781.1:0-1155 GCF_000524195.1 Echinococcus granulosus | reverse complement strand
TTTACTTCTTGATATTTGAATAAACTACATGCCTATGCCGCTTCGGCGACTGTCAGCCTTATGGGACATGGTAGGGTGTAATGCATTGCTCTGTCTTTCATATGCTGTAGTGGCCGCATTCCAATGTGCTGCTTTTGACTTGTATGGTGTGCCCATTGTCTTGGCAAGAGTATGAGGTGTCATTTGTGGCTGCAGATGGCTTCTGAGTTGACTATGTAACATGCAGTAACGGTGAAGGTGGTAAAAATTCGTAAGCTTACGGGCGTGTGAGAGAAGGCGGTCTTGTTAGGGTATTATATGGCAGCTACCTTTGATGTGGTTTGATAGACTAGTGACTAGTGGCTGGCTTGCATGCTACCTGAACGTCTGTACAAGCAAACATGTAGTATGCAAGTTATTTGGAAGAATGCGTGGGTGTTTGATGCTAATTGGCATTACCTCTTCTCCCTTTATTAAACGCACTCAATCTATTTGCATGAGTAGTTATTACTGTGTGAGCAATGCATAATGTTTTAATAGAAAGACATGCAATATCTAGAGGAATCCGATTGTCAAATCATTTATTTGGGAGAAAAGGCAATCTCTAACAATGTTTCGTATGATACAATGTTAGGAAATACACACGTCACTTTTATCATGTGTTCACTGGTAAAGCTGGTATGGCTGGTGGAGAACGCCTCCCAGTACATCGACATGGCTTGAATTTTGTAAGCAGTGCGTAAAAGGACAATGCCATATGCAATGTGGATGACTTGATCAAAGCTATCCCTGCAAGGGCCACCATTTCACTCATTTGGTTGTACTTCAACTAAATTGGCATTTAATCTTGCAAAACCCATAATTTATTAGCGTTTTGGTACTTAATAACAGGCTTTTTCGAAATCGACTCCCCTAAATGCGAGTGTATACTACAGGTTTTTTTGCAATTAATTTGCATGGCAACATTTCCCTCACTCCAAGGCTGCATGGCTGGTTCATATAAAAAGCGCCGTTTTTAGTCAACGGCACATACAATTTTTGTTCATTGGTTATTCATTCCAACTTTTCCAAATGGAACAACTGAAGCACAATCAATAGGATAACAGATGCTGCCTACATTTGACAGCATTCACCTTCCGTCTATTGAAAGGCATTTAGTCACATTGGATTGCATTC
>NW_020170782.1:5469-8110 GCF_000524195.1 Echinococcus granulosus | reverse complement strand
ATGCAACAACAAGGGTGAGACCAACGATTTGACAAATGACAGCATATACAAATCGGTCGTGGATTCAATTACATTGGCGTAGATCTGATGAGACCTGTGTGCGCTTTATTGCATCAATGTTACTATTTTAGATGTTACGATTTGAAATTAATCCAAAAACTAATGCTTTGACCTCGAGTTGTCGAGTCTACAATAACCGTGTGATTGATTCGGTAGTGCGAGTTGAAATACAGCTTAAACCGGGATTTACACACCTGCAAATTTAAGGAGAGGCGCTATTGTGTCGATGTTACACATTATCGTGCAACAAGTGGCAGACGGGTACCAGAGCAACGCACTCCTAGATGATCTACTCATCATGGCACCGTGAAGATACCCTCAACTAGGACAGGTGACAGTAAGCCTCTGGTTTTGTTTGCAACCGGTGCATATTAGGGTGTGCACAGACTCCGACAGACTCCCAACCAGAGTGATGAGTGGACGAATTGCGGCACTGATGTGCTTATTTGCCGACGAGTTCGCGTAAGCAAGACGGTGGGTATTGTGAGCACCACCCGGACAGCTACCTGGGTAGTGGGGATTGTCGCAGACACCTGGTGGCTTCGGTCTCGTGTAATTTTTGGCACTCGTTTGACCTTCACCTTACAACGAGTAATGGCGCACCTAAAGTACATGCACACGTGATTCTGGATTACCAGGAGGTACTGGACGAGATCACCACACTCCAGAATGGCGAAACCGAAACAGTTTAGGGAGTTGGAGGCATCCCCGACACCTGCCAGTGCAGATAAAGTCAACGACTACGATAACCACTCTTAACTTACAACCAATCCTTTTCGTGTCCTCGCCTTCCATACTGCCGTCTTGATAGAAGAGGTGAGGCAGTGCGGATCCTTCCCACTGTGTTTCACAGAATGCGAAGTCGAGTGCACAGATGGAAATGCTGTCTGGAGGGTGTGCAGTACTATGTCCATCAGCAGAGCAGCATTTTGGGCTGCCGTTTCCTGCATGTGTCGCAGAAGCGACAGTTGTGGCATCTGCGTTTGTGTAAAATCGTCCACGTAATCCACGTCGCGTGCCTCGGTCGACAATCAGGGTCGAAGACGTCAATGGGTTGCTGATTGCATTTTCAACTGCCTGCATGTGCGGTTCACGTTTCCAACGCGTGTCAGAAACTCCTCGGTCTCATGCATTGCCAGTTCCAAGCATTTGTACCTCATATTCAACAGCCACGACTGCTCACTGAATTTGACTTTGTCCTCTGAATCGTGGTGAAACTCCTCTGTGCAGTGCAGTCGGCTCATGTTGCGACTGTTGTGGGCGGCTAAACGGACAGAGTCGTCACATTCGCCTGCGTTAACAACTCCATCACCTTCAACTGTTGCTCAGGAGCAGTCAAAGCTCTGCCGTATCCGTGGTCGAAATTGTCATCAAATGGTTCTGTGTTGTGTGAATGTGAATCCTCTCCAGCTCCCAACTCGCAACGCGATAACCACGAGGCCAGACTACATGGGTGCGGATGTCCTTCCTCACCGACGTGTATGAGTGAGCAGAGAAGGGTGTGACGATGAGTGCGTACGCATCGACCAGACAGAGAGGGCCAGTCAATTCCGTCTGACTCACTCGACGGTATCTGTCACACGCACTTGTGGCATTCTAATTGACCTTGGCCGTATAGTGATGATTGGCGTACTTTGGGTGCATCTATAGGTGACCTCAATCCAACAGAGGGAATTGGCGAGGGCGACGCTTCCTGGATTATTCGGTAAGTAGTTGTAAGAGTGGAAACGCCCAACAAATCGAACAGGAGCATTATCTAGGCTCACGGACATTTCCATCACACAGAGAACGCGATGAAGCTGTTCTGTGCAATCTTCGTCGTTCTCCACATGGTGGCAGACAACGAAGCATTTCGCGATTCCTTAGCAAGACTCCAGTTAACTGGCGAAATGTGCCACTACACAGTCGTCCAACCTCAACCTACATATTACTGACGTACTCAGGCTAACTGTCACTTCACATAACCGTCGATCACGAATGCACATGTTGCCCGAAGATGTTTCAGTAGCTAGACAAGAATTGCAAAAAAGTGTCGAAGCAAAGCATTGTCATCCTCTTTTCTACTTCACTCTTTCTTCTGCAGTGTAGTTGGTGAGGTGCCTACGGCCCCGCAGAAGCATTCCTCTTCGTCTTTCTCGAGGTTCCACTTGAGGCGTCATCTCAGAACATTCTAGTCGTGCCTGATTGACCCATATCAAGCAGAGAAGTGCAATGCCAGCCACTCGAAGTCCAAGATCAATCAGGTGCAGTAAGCATGCGCAACTGAAATCATTGACACTCAGAATCACACACTCAAGGAGGCTCCATTCTGTCGCCACCAGGCGCGTACACACAAACCGTACCCCTATCGGCTACTCATTACGTCAGCAGAAAGAGCATCAGCACTGAAGTCTTTGCCTATTGATAATTTGGTTGGTGGCCCTGATGAATCCAGACAACTCACGCACACATACTCCACTGCATCAGCGTTGGCAACACGACTTGCAGCAGGTGTCCCACCATCCTTGACACCACTTCCGAAGCAGAGTAATGCGATTCACAATTACACTAAGTAGAAATGAATGCCATTGGGCCTACTTAC
>NW_020170782.1:3895-5369 GCF_000524195.1 Echinococcus granulosus | reverse complement strand
CACGCAGAGAGAGAGAGAGAGAGAGAAAGACGGACAGACAGATCGAAGTGGAGGGACCTACGCAACGGTAACGACCTTGGCGGCATCAAGAGGAGTCATTGACCAATCAGGAGGGAGTTGACGAGGTGCTAAAGCGAAAGAATGAATAAGTGGAGCATGGCAATACAGAGAGGTAATTTGGTAGGCATTTGGGTCTTGAAGCAAGGCAACTCATGGTAGAAGGTGCCGCAAAACACAAGGTAACGTAATGCCCTCATTTGCTGCGGAGTCACTCACAGCTGCGACTTTACCTGATACAGCATTGTTTATAAAGAATAAAGCCAACTGTATTCGTTTCAACTTGCAGCACGTTGGGAATAAAGTGAGGGGGTAAAGACAGAATGAATGAAGGTAAAGGTGAAGAAGTAAGCGAAGAGGCACGCCGACACTGAAAGTGGAAACTGGTTGAGAAAGCGTGCTCTAAGTGCGTGGTCGCGACAGCAATAGCTGGCATGACCTCATGGCGCATCACGTGCTGTTGGCGTGGGAGGGTGAACGATCCTCCACAAAGCATGCATCAACTTCTATGTGCCTTGACTAATGTGGTGGATACGAAGTCAGCCCCACAGGAAGAGAAGAGGTGGGTGTAGTTGAGGCACTAGCCGTTGGTGTGTATGGAACGACTGACTGTCATCACTAGGCATACAAGGATGTATGGCGTGGTCATGGCGAAGGTAGGGGAGGGAGCAAGTTATCCCGGTGGTAAAATAGGTGGACATTCTACTGCGCCATTGGTCTCCATCAAAGTGTGCCATTCGTGCAATCCATCTCAGCTCGTGCATGACATCTTGTCTGTGACATTGCCAGCATTGGTGTTGTAAGGCGTGGATGTGGTGGCAACTGCGCCCAATTTACACGTTGTTGGGTTCGAGTGAGGTGAAAATCTGCAGTACAAGTGTGCCGTGCAATCAGCCAAGTGCTATGGTTGATTGGAGGTGCATGGAATGTGTAGGAGAGGGAGACGCGATGGAAGGAATGAAGCATTTCATCACTACGCCTCGTCATGCCGTGTCATGTCGCGTCTTGTTGAAATAGCACTTCTGCAGAATGACAGTGCCATCCTCCCCGCCACACACCACTCATTCATTCGTCCATTAAATCGCCTCCCTTCAGGTGTGACGTAGTGAGGAATGAAACGTGCATGGACGAGCACAGTGGACAGTGCTTCAGGTGGAGCATGCTGGAGGAATGTCAATGAACGAATGCCACTGCCAACTCTACTCACTATTTCATGTGCATAACTTCACATCGTGCCCCTGTGCAGTGGATGTGGGACGATAATCACCCTACATTGACGGGGAAGGGCCTCTTTGGTCTACACTGCCGATTATGTGCAGCTGCATCGAGTGTCGCCATAACACAGCTTGACGAGCACCGAAAACTTGATTGACACATCACAATGACTGGCGTCGTTTGCTGTTTAAGCAACAACTCC
>NW_020170782.1:1467-3795 GCF_000524195.1 Echinococcus granulosus | reverse complement strand
GGGGCAAAGAATTTACGCCTTTGACAACTGGCGTGTGATGCAGCCTGCAGTGAGCACTCTGACAGCAATTGAAATAAAAGAAAGATCGCCTGAAACGCGTTTAAGAGATGAGGGCACCGGAATCGTGCGCCGAATAAGGCGAAAACACGCGGTTAGTAGAATGAGTAAGAAGAAGTGACAACTTGAATTGTTTACCACGATAACGCTTAAGCGACCTTTGAGGGCTTATCGCCACTGCACGGAGGGGTGCGTATCGTTGAAGTGATGCCGAAAGGTCCTTGTATTCTTGTGTCGGTGGCGTTTTTTTTAAAGCCTTCTTTCCGGCCCTCAAACGCAGAATTCATGCAGCTACACTTGCGCACTTTTACCTGCAAAGACATGACTGGCTTAAAATGCACAGCCGTAGTGCAAAAACTGTAGACGTGAAATCCGTTTACCGACTTAGTGGCTCACTAAACTGCTAAAATGGTTCCATTAGTTAGTAGTGTCTACAATCAACGAGATCTTTCGAAGTATTACTTATGGCGGGGAATGAAGCTGTGAAATGCACGAACTTTAAAAAAAATGGTGGGGTGTGCAAATGAAGTTAGTTTAATTCATTTCGGGGGGGACAGAGGCAACGCTTTTATGTGGGACGGAATAGGAGATGAGACAGGGGTGGCTCATTCACCCACTAGAAAGCTCACCAATATTTACTTCATTCTTTCACCCTTCCATCCATTCATTCCTCTAATTGTGACTTCTATTTTAAATTATCAAATAAAAAATAACGCCTCGAGTAAAGCGAATTTTGAGGTTTTTTTCTTTAAAAATGTATTGATTAGCCAGGTTGTGATATTTTGAGGTTGGTGACAGAAAATCGCTCCAAGTTGTGGAATTTTTTCCTTTAGACTTAAAGTGCAGCCCTCCTCATCCGCTAATAAAGGAGTCGCCTGCAACACATACGGATTGGAGAGTGAGTGCTAATTCACATACACACACACGCACATACACACACACACACACACAGGAGAAAAGACAATTATTGCAAGACACTTACCGTTGTAAGTTCAGCAATTTATCTGTTGATAAAGTGCCAACGATTTGACACAATTTAGCAAAAGGCACAGCGACTGTACCTCCACTGCGAGGCGTGGCCTCCGAGCCACACCTAAATCAACCCACGCACACCACCACCACCTCCCTCAACTCTTCTCCACGTCGCAAATGCCTATTCTACACCAGTGCTATGTCTCCCTCCCCACTACTTCAGGGAAGACTTCGTGTGGTTTATTTGAACCTACAGAACTTTTACTAATCTTTGCCATGAATGTACTTGAACTATGAGGAGAGAGGTGCGGGGGAAGGGGAGGTAGAGATCAAACCTCGATGAGTTTCACATGCTTCAAGGCTATTCAGGTTGATGGTTGGTATCCACACGTTTGTTTGACTGTTGCACCATCACTTGAGGCGCCATTATTACTGCTCGATGCAATGAAAGTCTTGACAATTCCGCACTGCCCCATCAACAGTATCACTGCATTGAGCCACAGTGTGACAACAGCAAGAGCAGCTTGCACTCCTCACATTTGACATTGGTGCCGCTCTACTCCACGCTGACACTGTGTGACAGCCAAAGCCTACTTGATTCATGTTACAATGAACTATGCACTTTAGTCTGTAGTAGTAGTCTGTACAAAAACGAAGTGGTGAGTTGAGTATCACCTGATTGATTGAGGCGTGCCATCTGGTGTGTGGGTGTCAGTCATTTGTGCCACACAAAGGTGAATAAGAAGTGAAACACGTGAGTACTGACTTGCCAAGCAGCACGTTGGGCGCCTTCAACTCCCACATTTGCTGATAGAAGATGGGAGGGTTGCCTCTACCATACCCTTTCCACCTAGTCAGCGCGCATTTGTCAATCACACACAGTCATTTAACCCTCTGTTTGTTAACGTAGTCCAACAACACTTCTGAATGTTTGGAATACACACTATCGCACGCTGCATGTGCGATAGTGTGCAGAGGTGGAAGGAATTATCAACCGTCAATTCCATCAGAAGGCTGTGCTGTGCGTCTCCTCTGCAGTTTCCAACACTTCACCTCCCTCTTTTCTTTTCTTCAGGTCCTCCTCACACATGTGATACAGGAAAGCGGTGCAGAAGGTGTGGGAGAGGATAGTATTGCCTGATCGCAGACGATTACTACAAGTGTAAGTAAGCAGCTTCGAAGTGAAGAGGTGACATTTGAAGGCGAGGCAAGGCGGTCTGTAAATAGCTTACTTAAGCCACTCAAGAGCATAGAGCAGAGAGATTGGTCTCGGGTCAGCACAGATGGAGTTGAGAATCG
>NW_020170782.1:0-1367 GCF_000524195.1 Echinococcus granulosus | reverse complement strand
CCATTCATACGCTTCCAGATCTCCTTCACCTTCTTCCTCTACCACATCATTCGCCGTTGCGTGGTAGGTGAATGCGGCGCAGTAAATGTGCGAAAGAGCAATATTTCCCGACCTAAGCCGATCACTAGAGACGAAGAAGAAATAGAGACAGATATGCAACGCAAACGCCAACGGGTGATCGCCTACTTAAGGTGAGAATGCACGGCAATGGGGACGTACTTGATGAACTCAACGGCATAGAGCAGAGATGCGCCCTTCTCATCCACACCAATGGATCCTAGAATAGTCACCACAGCCACCACACTGGCACTCGGAATATTGGGCAATGCAGTCACGTAGGCGAAGGCGAGAATGCTAGAAGAAGGAAAATGCGTCACATGGGTTGGAGGTTAAGCGATACATGAAGGAGGAAGCAGAATGGGCAGCTGTTGTGATGCGACTCACATCACGATGACAACTTTGCCAGCATCAAGCTCAACGTTTGCCTGTTGAGCGACGAACAAACACGAGGCCGCAATGAAGACGGCCGACGCGTCACTTTTCATAGTTCCAGCAAACGGCAGCACAAATCGGGAGATGCGTTGAGGAATGCCGTATTTGTCACAGGCAATGAAGGCCTTCGGTAAGCAGACCACACTGCGAATGGGTAAAGGAAAGAGAAATGCAAGAGACGGTGCAATTGCAAGGAAGGTACACCTCGACTCGCAGGACCAACTCACGCGCTTGTTGTGGCGAATGCAATGAAGTAGCTTGGAAAGGAGTATTTGAGAATGGTGAAGGGATTCTTGCAGAGCACAACAAGGCTGAGGAGGAGGAAGATGAAGTGGGTGAGTTGACCCACAAAGTTGAGGAGGACGAAGAAGCCGAGGGAGATGAAGGTGTTGGCAATGTCATCCACCTCTGCAATCGAGCTCATCACCATGAACATGACACCGACAGGCGTTATCCTGTTAGGAAAAGTAGTCTTTCCTTCAGGCCTCCTACCTCAATGTCATGGTCCCTTCTAAATCACAACCTCATTTGCATTTAGGCGAAATGCAAATAAGAATTGATAATGGGTGCAAGAATTACCACAACACTAACGCTTGTCAGGGGGCAGCCTAAGGTTCAAGACGCCTACCTCTCTACTGAGGAGACATTGCCTACTGACCATGCCAAGCACACGCCTCACACGTGCACGCCGCCTGAAGGTGGTATGCACAAATGCAACTCACAGAAGGAACTTCTGCATCAACAGCATGACGATTTCACCGAGGGAAGCGAAGAAGTGCTTGAAGGGCTCGCCCTTCTCCTTCGCAGCATTTGCTGCGATACCGAAGGCAAGGGAGCAGAAGAGGACACCTAGGAGACGAAAAGTAGTGGCATGA
>NW_020170783.1:0-8002 GCF_000524195.1 Echinococcus granulosus | reverse complement strand
AGCACGCTGAGCGATTGCATATTAGAGCAAGTAATCTCACGACCACTTGCTCAATATAAAAATATTCACCTGTTATTAAAGGTTACTTTTTCATGCCTATCTAGCTCAAGTCATCTTTATTCAGTTTGGCCTGTTTCAAAATCTATTATACAGGGCTATTACTACATGACATTACTAACTATATATGAAAAAAGTTAAAAAAACATGAGGCATATACTGCGAATTTTCGTAACGTAAGTGCTTAATTCAGGAATTTCGTGCAGTAACTCAGCACCGCAGCCCACGTTTGGTTAAAATTAGGGTTTATGTCAAGTTAGTGTATCATCTTGAATTCATTTTGGGCTGTGTGACGGATATGTAGAAGTGGAAGAGATGTTGATGCTGGACTGTGGAACCCTAGTTACTCTGGTTGGGTGGTGCGAGAGATGTATGGTTTGTACTCAACTGAGAGATATGAGGCTTCTATTTCATTCTGATGTTACACTGTCAGTAATTATTCAGTGTGTTCCAACATCTTTTACGCAAAAAGTGCAATATCCACGACTTAAAACTACCAAATTTATTTCATCCATGGGCAGTGCTCTTTTTCAGCGGTGGATTGCGCAGGGGCCAAAGAAGTGTGAGGATTCGACTCCAAGTCCCATGGCGAAAGTGGCTTTGTAGAGACCGACAGCGTGCACAACTAATCGGCTGTCAACCAACGGGTAATGTGTCGGGCAGGGTGCTTAGATCTGAGCATACTCTGATCCCCTCTTTCTCCTCAGTTCATCCGCCATTTCATGATTGGAAAGGTAGCAAGGCGTGTTTGTTTCATTGAACATCTCTGCTCTCAGTGGAAAAATATGAAAAAGCTGGTTGCTCGATTTGACGTATTACACAAATCGCTACACAAAATATGTGAAGTTTATACAACGCGTTGTTTGATGCGGCCATAATCTGTTGTCTTGTTACTAACAAAAGACGCCGGCGTTATTCGCAATGCTCTATTCGAAACTGCAGCTATGCACGTGAAGTTCATAGACGATCTCTATGCGCTGGTCGACCACGTCTCTGATGTCGAGTAGATGGAATTTTGGAAGCAGCTCTTCTTCCTTCCCCTCACCCAATCGAAATGAACAGCTAACGAGCTAATAAGCCCGCAATTCCCTTATGCACTCCTCTCCCATAAGACTTCCATCCATCTTCTCATACCCTATGCAAGCTAAAACGACACATATGCCAATAACTATTGCACTCTTGCACGCCCAGGTGAATAATAGATAAAAAACATTTGAATGGCCTCCATTCCTTGTAGGCTGCCCTATATTACTTAAGCTGAACTTCTGCTAGGCTCAATTCCTTCCATAGAGTCATATTAGTTTAACCGATATTCAGATGGTCTCAATTCCCACATGGGAGCCCCTGCATTGCGCAATTTGACCTTACGATAGCCTCGATTCCTCCTAAAGTTTCATTTATTACGTATTCTAACGTTCCCCTGGATTCGATTATTCATGTGATGTCGTCTTTAGAACTTTCCAAACAACAGTCTCGTTTCCTAATATGCATGCATCGTTTTGCATCGTACAAAGTGTTTGCTTGAAAAAAGTGGGGTGCGTGAAGAGTGAGCATGCTCCTTACATCATCAGTAACTCACTCTGCGGGAAAGGGAATGATCGGACTGCGGGATAAAAACATGTACTAACGTTGTCATCGATTACGGTACGGAGGCGAATAAAATAGTCCAATGTTGAGCTTAGCGGTTTGTTGTAAAAAGCCGTTCATCAGAACTGCTGTGACGTGTCGTGTTGTGAAAACGACATTTGATTCAATCGGGATGATTAACGAACATGAATGGAGCCTAGCCATAGGAGTAAGGTGTGCGGGTCTCTCGGTACGCACAAATTTATTTTAGTTCTTTCACGTTTTCGATGCTTCTGCCTACCGACCATTTCACGACCACACTTCACTCGCACTAAGCCTGCACCAAGAGACATTTACGAAGTAAAGAAGCGCCAACTCCACGTTAATGCGGACTCATCAAGGTGTGTGACATTAAAATACGAGACGAAGGCGAATCCATGATGCCTTATGCACAGCTTGTTTAGGTGATAGACAAAGAGATGTACGTGGTTAGGGCAGAGGAGGATGTTCCGAGCTGGGCTCCGATCCACTGCGTAGCGCATTGAATATCACTCATGAAGGATCGACGTCTATCGCATAATCCGATTACATCTACAACAGCTACGCACGAGGTATTAGTAGTGATGTCTTCACACGCCATCAATGGAAGCCTCCGCTATTCCGTAATTCAGTCGTGACGCGCAGGAGTGGGCTCCATCCTGGTTGGGTGTATCAAAGGGCACCTTCTGAAACAAAGTGCGGTAATTGTGCTGTTGGAACTCACCGTGGCTGCGCAGTCCATTAAATTGCATTTTCTCAGGAATCTTCGCCTGTTTTATTATGGCACTTGCCATTGTGTCCTCAGCTGTGTCAATCCCATAAGGCTTTGTGGCAAGGCGTCGAAATGAATGCCAAGCAATGGGGTATGAACATGGAAGCAATCCTATCAGCAGTCGTTGAAGCGGAGTTGGACTGGTTAACACCTGCGAAGGCAGGAGCGTGGGGAAGATAAGAAGCTGTTTATGAAAGCATTAGGTGCTTATGTTTGCCTAGGCACGTTAACATTCGCCTTCGAGGAGAATAGCCTTCATTGTACGATACTTCTCTTGCCTGTGACAAAGCTTGTATACCAGGCTGCACTTACCAGTTAGCACGCTGAGCGATTGCATATTAGAGCAAGTAATCTCACGACCACTTGCTCAATATAAAAATATTCACCTGTTATTAAAGGTTACTTTTTCATGCCTATCTAGCTCAAGTCATCTTTATTCAGTTTGGCCTGTTTCAAAATCTATTATACAGGGCTATTACTACATGACATTACTAACTATATATGAAAAAAGTTAAAAAAACATGAGGCATATACTGCGAATTTTCGTAACGTAAGTGCTTAATTCAGGAATTTCGTGCAGTAACTCAGCACCGCAGCCCACGTTTGGTTAAAATTAGGGTTTATGTCAAGTTAGTGTATCATCTTGAATTCATTTTGGGCTGTGTGACGGATATGTAGAAGTGGAAGAGATGTTGATGCTGGACTGTGGAACCCTAGTTACTCTGGTTGGGTGGTGCGAGAGATGTATGGTTTGTACTCAACTGAGAGATATGAGGCTTCTATTTCATTCTGATGTTACACTGTCAGTAATTATTCAGTGTGTTCCAACATCTTTTACGCAAAAAGTGCAATATCCACGACTTAAAACTACCAAATTTATTTCATCCATGGGCAGTGCTCTTTTTCAGCGGTGGATTGCGCAGGGGCCAAAGAAGTGTGAGGATTCGACTCCAAGTCCCATGGCGAAAGTGGCTTTGTAGAGACCGACAGCGTGCACAACTAATCGGCTGTCAACCAACGGGTAATGTGTCGGGCAGGGTGCTTAGATCTGAGCATACTCTGATCCCCTCTTTCTCCTCAGTTCATCCGCCATTTCATGATTGGAAAGGTAGCAAGGCGTGTTTGTTTCATTGAACATCTCTGCTCTCAGTGGAAAAATATGAAAAAGCTGGTTGCTCGATTTGACGTATTACACAAATCGCTACACAAAATATGTGAAGTTTATACAACGCGTTGTTTGATGCGGCCATAATCTGTTGTCTTGTTACTAACAAAAGACGCCGGCGTTATTCGCAATGCTCTATTCGAAACTGCAGCTATGCACGTGAAGTTCATAGACGATCTCTATGCGCTGGTCGACCACGTCTCTGATGTCGAGTAGATGGAATTTTGGAAGCAGCTCTTCTTCCTTCCCCTCACCCAATCGAAATGAACAGCTAACGAGCTAATAAGCCCGCAATTCCCTTATGCACTCCTCTCCCATAAGACTTCCATCCATCTTCTCATACCCTATGCAAGCTAAAACGACACATATGCCAATAACTATTGCACTCTTGCACGCCCAGGTGAATAATAGATAAAAAACATTTGAATGGCCTCCATTCCTTGTAGGCTGCCCTATATTACTTAAGCTGAACTTCTGCTAGGCTCAATTCCTTCCATAGAGTCATATTAGTTTAACCGATATTCAGATGGTCTCAATTCCCACATGGGAGCCCCTGCATTGCGCAATTTGACCTTACGATAGCCTCGATTCCTCCTAAAGTTTCATTTATTACGTATTCTAACGTTCCCCTGGATTCGATTATTCATGTGATGTCGTCTTTAGAACTTTCCAAACAACAGTCTCGTTTCCTAATATGCATGCATCGTTTTGCATCGTACAAAGTGTTTGCTTGAAAAAAGTGGGGTGCGTGAAGAGTGAGCATGCTCCTTACATCATCAGTAACTCACTCTGCGGGAAAGGGAATGATCGGACTGCGGGATAAAAACATGTACTAACGTTGTCATCGATTACGGTACGGAGGCGAATAAAATAGTCCAATGTTGAGCTTAGCGGTTTGTTGTAAAAAGCCGTTCATCAGAACTGCTGTGACGTGTCGTGTTGTGAAAACGACATTTGATTCAATCGGGATGATTAACGAACATGAATGGAGCCTAGCCATAGGAGTAAGGTGTGCGGGTCTCTCGGTACGCACAAATTTATTTTAGTTCTTTCACGTTTTCGATGCTTCTGCCTACCGACCATTTCACGACCACACTTCACTCGCACTAAGCCTGCACCAAGAGACATTTACGAAGTAAAGAAGCGCCAACTCCACGTTAATGCGGACTCATCAAGGTGTGTGACATTAAAATACGAGACGAAGGCGAATCCATGATGCCTTATGCACAGCTTGTTTAGGTGATAGACAAAGAGATGTACGTGGTTAGGGCAGAGGAGGATGTTCCGAGCTGGGCTCCGATCCACTGCGTAGCGCATTGAATATCACTCATGAAGGATCGACGTCTATCGCATAATCCGATTACATCTACAACAGCTACGCACGAGGTATTAGTAGTGATGTCTTCACACGCCATCAATGGAAGCCTCCGCTATTCCGTAATTCAGTCGTGACGCGCAGGAGTGGGCTCCATCCTGGTTGGGTGTATCAAAGGGCACCTTCTGAAACAAAGTGCGGTAATTGTGCTGTTGGAACTCACCGTGGCTGCGCAGTCCATTAAATTGCATTTTCTCAGGAATCTTCGCCTGTTTTATTATGGCACTTGCCATTGTGTCCTCAGCTGTGTCAATCCCATAAGGCTTTGTGGCAAGGCGTCGAAATGAATGCCAAGCAATGGGGTATGAACATGGAAGCAATCCTATCAGCAGTCGTTGAAGCGGAGTTGGACTGGTTAACACCTGCGAAGGCAGGAGCGTGGGGAAGATAAGAAGCTGTTTATGAAAGCATTAGGTGCTTATGTTTGCCTAGGCACGTTAACATTCGCCTTCGAGGAGAATAGCCTTCATTGTACGATACTTCTCTTGCCTGTGACAAAGCTTGTATACCAGGCTGCACTTACCAGTTGTCTCCAACAAATCGCTCCCCACCACTGTGCAATCCTTGCATTTGCCAAGTAGTGACAGTCGCACGTAAAGATGATGTGAATTTGTCAGTCAACTTCACTACCGACGTCGAATATCATAAGAAGGTGGGTGTATGTATGATGAGGCAAGTTTACCTCCCAGGTTTTTGAATGACGTCCCACATGTACTTTGTGGTGCCGCTGTTGAACTTCCGCCGATTGCTCCTTTCCTCTAAATGCTGCAGTGTTATGAGAAAGTGGACTGAACGCTTCACTTTCACGCAAAGTGGACGTCAAATTTTGATAATGCATAAAGATATTTAGAATCCGGCTAGACTTGTTGTTTACACAGGTCCATTTATCGCTTAGAATAGCTGATGAGGTTTAGGAGCACATGCACCACCATAGTTACGGTGGTGAAATGACGAAGGACTGAATGGCGAAGAATTCGTGCAGAATTACTGACTTGGGCACAAATTTCTCATGGTGCCATGAAAAGACAATGCAGGTATGTCTGCCAGAAACATTGCAACGTCTGGTGTAATTTTGGTACTCCCTTTATGCACTCGAACTTGTTTACTTCATCAAACGCATTGACATTTGGAGGCAACACCAGCTGACACATGGACTTCAAAGGCTTAACTCCATCTACCCAATCAATAGGCACGACGTCTAATACTCACGCCTATATTTCATCAGTCCTAGAGTGGCTCCACCCTACTTGGGCGCAGGAATACATTCTTACGTTGTTTGGCCACGGAGTTGCGTACAGTTTTCAATAACGGTTATTCCTTCCTGTTCACTTAGTTTTTCCCAGGGTACTCTCGAGTAACTGTCTAAGGACCTCGGTATTTGCTGTCCTAACATCATGCAATTCGAATTACATCCTGTTTCCCTTTCTTGACCACAAGCCAACGCTTCCATTGATTACTTTCACATAAATATCCCCCTTACGTTCATTTCCGGCACCACAAACTGAAGCATTTACCTTGCGCCTAGGCACTCAGCCACTCATATGCAACAGTGGATTTCATTGAAACGCCTCCCCTTACCTCTTTAGCTATTTTACATTGATTAATATTTGTTGCTGAAACTGTCAGCTGTACCGGTGCAATCCCTCTGCCAACGTGCTCATCAGCCTAAATCTAATTGAGCCTTCGCTTCTCCAACCTCTGTTTCCTTTACTTCGGCAGAAACGTTGCAATGTCCTGTCTTGACTTTTCAGTGATGCCTTCTGTGTATTCTACTTTGTCCTCCTAACCAAGCATAGACATTTGAATGCGAAGACTGTTGAAGCAAGCGCTTCAAATGTGTGGCTCTGTTCACCCGATCAACAAGCGATTCGTCTAATATCCACTCCTAGCTTTCATCATCACATGTTTGGCTCCACTCCATTTAGCACAACAATTGTGCTGCAAAAATACATGCTATCACATCATTCCTCCACATCTTATTTGCTTGGTTATCTTCGCCTGTTCGACTCTGGCGCTTGTTCTTGTGCTCTCAGCTATGCTAATCACATAAAGTGTGGTGAGAAGTAGTCGAAGTGAATGACAAGCAATGCAGCCTGCACATAGAAACAATAGCGTCAACAATTGTTAAGGCTGCAGTTCAGTGGCGACCCTTATCTCCAAATTAATGACTGCTTTCAACAAGAACAGCCTTCAAATTCAATGTTTCCCTTTTTTCTGTCGCTTTCACTTAGTTATTTCAGTAACCAATTGTTCGAGCTAAAGTTTAGTGTTTGTCTGTGTGCGCATTTCTTGAATATCTCCTTAAGGGATAGAAAATGAAAGGGAGTGGAAGTTGTAGGAGAAGGCGGGGAAGAAGGAATTATCCAAACAGAGCAAGAAGGAAAAAGAAAATTTGCGTCGTGACCATGGTGGAGGAATGCTTTTGCAAGGACGCATGGCATGGGAGAAAAGAAGGTTAAAATGTTCAAATGCATAGACGTTCAACTCTCCTCTCACGAATACAATCATATAAATGAGATTTGACCCAATGGATGATCTGAAAGGGTGGCGTAAGCTCGCAGCTCACTTTCTGACTCCAAATGATACAGTAAACCAACCGTTCAAATCTGGATTTGTACTTGAATACTTGTGCTGGAGAGCGCAGGACACTAAAAAGGGTTATGGTATTTGGAATATAAAATTCTAACTCATTACATGGGTATCGAAGACATGAGGATATCACCAGTCATGAGTCGATAAGTTGGCAATTCTACACTGATGCATTTTTGTCACCTGCACCACAACAGCGAGCCGACGTCACTGCTCCCGTCAGCGCTCAACTACAGTCGTGTTCAAGGCGGAGATTGCATTGCGCGTCAGCGCTTTCGAGTATGCAGTTGCCGGTTATTAAGGAGAAGCATGAAACCCTAACCCATCAAGCCAAGCGTAGCTGCCAATTCTACACAGTTACGGTTTTGTCTGACGCTGAGATTTGCCATTATGATCAGTCAGCATGGCGTGAACCTGTACTTGGTGCACCTTGTTGCGG
>NW_020170784.1:6408-7848 GCF_000524195.1 Echinococcus granulosus | reverse complement strand
CAACGCAATGAAAGTAGCAACCGGTGAAGTGGAAGGCGAGACCCAGGTCCTATGCCTGTGGGCGTAGCCAACGAACACTTACTGTCAGTAGACAGTCAATATGTTAAGGATGTCCACCCTCACGTGTTCACTCTTTCGATGGTCGACCAAAACGACTTGTCACCCAGTCGCTGTATTGCATGTGTTGGCTTTCGCAATCGTAGTTACTCACGCATTCAACTCCACCAATGCCACAAACAGGCGGTACCGACTGAGGGGTGACATGTGGAATCCACAAATCTGACGCAAGACGCACAAGGCAAGGGCTATATGTTTTCGTTGTAGATCTACCGAGTCCCTTGCTTTTCGAATTACAAGCTAATGTCGGGGAGTCCTCCTGCCCCACTTATGCTATTCGTCCTGCGATCCTGCTCTAAATTTATTCAAAACAAATTCTGGAATAGTGTGGGTTTTACAGTGCCCAAGGCTAATTTAAAGTCTGTAGAATCCTTAAATAGGAATTTTTTGCTTTCGCTGCACAGCCAGGTGAATAGGTTAGAATTCTTGAAGTCTCCTTGCTAATACTTTTCTTCAAAAAAAAAATTTTCATGATGTTTTACCCTCACTACGTGAAAGAAAGGACCTTTATCTAGGTTTACATTACTCCATTGGTGAAACTTATCACCTCTTCGAGAAGGTGGTCAGTTAACTAATTCAGGAATTATCAGCTAGACAGACGTCCGAGGATAGGGGATGGAAGAAACAGCCTTTGCTTTCACATGTTAAAGTGTATCCAATCGTGCTAACTTTTGGACTCGAAGGCTGTTAACAAAAGTCAATTAAAGGTTGTGGCCTTAAGATCATTTCCTTACACAAAAGTTGTCTCTATACCCACATTGTGCTCTGTCTGCGGAATCCAAAGGTGAAAGAGGATTTATTCATAAATATTGGCATTGCATGAGTACACTTTACTCTAACTCGATGGCAAATTTGATAATTTTATTTACCGCCCAAAAGGAATTCATAATTCTGACCTATTATTTTGTAGATAATCTAATTAAGTCTGCAAAATTTTCACGTTCTGCCTATTTTACTGGCAAATTATTGAAACATTCCGTCATTTAGATCTTTCGTAATAATTCTTTTTAGATATGCACTGCACTTTTCACCTCTTTTTAATTGCTAAACACTTCTATTGCGAAATAGTGCAACTCAAGTTTACTCTGTCATCGCGCGGTAATCATAAGCAGAATGGTGCGATACCTCCAGAGGTCATTTTGGAGCATTAAACTACTTGAAAACCAGAGTTAATAAATAATTTCTTCTTACCAAATTTGTCGCACTTTCTTCCATTTTTCAATAAATGAGTCACCTCTGTGAGGTAGACTTAGCATTTTTTTATTCAAAGAAGGCGTCAACTATTACCAAATTAATCACTCATAATTTATTGTTTGACACCGC
>NW_020170784.1:5104-6308 GCF_000524195.1 Echinococcus granulosus | reverse complement strand
CATACAACGTGATATTGTCGATTGAAGTGAGTGCACTATAATGGCGAGGTTATAGCGAATTCCTAGAATGGGACATCACATAACCAAAGTGAGCGACTTTCCAATTTGCTAAAGCTTGGTAGGTGAGACCACATTAAAACAGCTACTAAGTCGTTCAGTGGAAACAAAAGGGTACAAATTTGTTCAATTTCATCAAAATTTGTTGCGCTTTGTAACTTGAGCAATGGAAATATGAAAACCCCAGACACGTTGTGAAAAATTAGGAAAATGGTGATTCCCATTGTGCATTCAGCCCTTTTTTCATTTCAAGATCCCACACCGAATCATACATTTTGCACTTCTCCGGATGAACAAATGCCGTGCTACCATATTCCTCCTCAAATTCTTATTATTCATTTGGAACCTTTTTATCACACCTTGTCTCAATATTGCATAGCCCAAACTACAACCGCAAATGCAGTGCACTTCACTGCACTCTCCCACGCACAACTGAGTATCCATTACCATCCATCTCTAGCAAATTACAAACAACGCTTTCTATTTCCTTGTGCTTCAATGCACAAGCCACTACTTGCATCCGGTGAGCATATTTCAACATCTTGTAAAACTAAACAAATGAGGCACGCACACACCTTACAAATTGCGAGGGCAGTTGTGCACTTCGGTTTACATTGCTTTCTACCATTCCAATTGCAGTGTGTGTGCCTGTACAGTGAAGCAGTGGGAAGTCACCACACCAAAGAAACTGCCGAGATAAGGCTGTCAGACCTACTTGTTCAAGTTGTGCACTAGCAGTCTTCACTTGGTCATTAACTAAACGGCATAAATACTACCTGACAAATTCATTCAACTGATTAATTATTTACAGAACCTCAATAAATGATAGTTGAAGTTTACTGCGACCGTACTATCCTCATGCTATGAAGAAAATAACGAGTAATGAGTCAAAACTATATGAGATAGATTAACCCGAACCAAATGACAAGAATAAAATAGGAAGTTTAAAGTACAAGAGGAGTCAAATGTGGTGGGGATTAGAGAAGCACACAGGAGGTGATGAAGAGAAGGATGGAGGTGAGGAGTTGAAGTGGAGTAGATGGCGAAAGAAGGGACATATGTGAGGTGGTCATCTCACTGCTGGCTTGCACCGTAGAAGTTGCTGCTGGAGTCGTCGTCAGTGGTGCAGTAGTCGTAGTTGGTCTGA
>NW_020170784.1:0-5004 GCF_000524195.1 Echinococcus granulosus | reverse complement strand
GTGCATAATCCACATTTGCTATTGGCATTATACTACCTACTGGCAAGTAAAACAGCATGCCGTAAGTAGAGAACCATTGCACATGAAATAGTACTAGAATAAATAGCAAGAATCGTTCCATCGCACTTATGCGATTATTTGCAATGTCCCCGGATAACATTCTTCACTAAAACCCAAATCTCTTGACCTAATTGCCTAATAATGTCTGCATAAATATCCAACTTATTTTTTCAAAAATAACGCTAAAAAGCAGTGCTAGGTGGTGCATAAAATTACTCACCCCTTTTTCCTTTACGTCGGTGAGAACAAAGAAATTTTGCCTTAAACCCATTTTGCTGACGAGATCTTCACACCAATGCGAGTCTTATCAAGTAAGACCCAATCAACAACCATTCAGTCTGCTTGAGAGCAAGCTATGGACACTTTTCTCAGCTGGCTTGGCTTATACGGGTGTACTTAATGGTTTGTCTACCACAGCTTGTTTGTTCATCAGGAAGCTCGACACTTAGGCTATCCTACAGGGTTGCTTACTCAACTCACTGACTTGACTCACATTGTCGCACTTAAGGGTTATCAGTTCACCTTCTCTAATTGCCTGGTTAAAATCTCTATAGCACTTTTCATGGTTCAATGAAAATTTGCCCATCTTTAACTTGCATAGTTTTAATGTTTGATGTTGGAGCAGAGGTGATTTATGTATGATACAGGTAGGCATAAAAGGAGAGCAAACATGTCAAGACGAGGAATTTGACTATATAAGAGATTACAAATAACATTTTCCATTTAAATTCTTTCTACCTTAAAAAGACAATTCCCACCGCATGCGATGGACACGAAATAGGCTCCAGATTTTGAGGGCTTTCACGTATACCTGAATGATTCAACTGACAAAAATTACCAGCCATAACTTTAATGCCAATCACGTTCAAAGTAGAAAAGTGCAAAAAGAGAATGACGAGCACCGTGATTCTGTTTTGACTTCTTTCGTCTAATCCATCTCCCTAAACTGCCATTGAAGGGATTGAGTGCTTATATCACTAAAGAACGGCCTTTCACAAGTCACCAGCTATTGCTTAACATCAATCGTTTCAGGTGGAAGAAAAGCAGAGTATAGCGTTTCCGTGGTTCTACCTCGTCTTCACTACAACACTGGCCAGCGTTAAGAAAGACTGACTCATTGAGGAAGTGGCTTCTGCATGCGGTTAAGAAAATCAGCAGCCAAGGACGAAGCAAACTGCCTCTACCACAAATATTGCAAAACACGAGTGTCCATCTTTAGCGATTCTACCTCGATATGGGGACAGCCTTATGTATTCACTGAAGAAAACCGCTGGATAAGATTATATGCTAATTAGTTGTAGCTCTGAAGGAGTAAAGTAAAATACCGTCTTTTTAATTCTATCTCAACTTATACGGCTAAGGCTCCTTACTACAGGCATTACTCTACCTCATTCTGGGCACTCCTCAAAAACCTTTACCTCCGTGGTAAAAATGCAGAGAAAACCTTCCCCGAGTACCTCCTTTTCAAACATTTGTGCATATAGCTAAGTGGTTTGCCCATGAGACAATTGTTGTGTATTCTGTTGACATTTAGAAGGGAAACGTGTATGTCCTTTCGCAGGAGGCATGTACGAGTCAACTTTTGTACAAGAGACATTTCCCTAAGTCGGCCAAGCTCTTGGGGCTTTACGTTTAACGTTCTTCTTTCCTCATAATTACCGGTGTCACTGAAATTGCTATTAGGCTGTTCTAATTAATTATTGCTAACTTCCTTGCTCATCATCGCCTATACAAATCAGTGAACGGAAGCGGTGAATTGCACCGACAATAGTTGACTTGTTCACAATGGTCAAGGAAGCTCAGAATGACTGAAAATGGGGAAATGTGGTAACGAAACGCCTTGTTGTGTTAAGACAAACAAAGTGCTGATCCATGCATCAAATGATACCAAATAATTCCCTCCTTTTATCGTCTCCAATATATACTAAGAAAGAAGAGACTGTCTGCTGCAGAGTGCCAATGTTACTGTCTCGGAGAGCCTTATATTTACTAATATTGGAGGTTCTTAACTGTCATAACGACAGTGCATTTGGAGTATTGGAATGAGTCGTAGTAGGCTAAGGCTCGACGGTGAAAGGATTCGCAGAATTGGTTAACGATCTCGAGCTTGAGACCCTTACATGCCTCCGCGTCTGTTCGGTCTGGACGGATGTTGCCGATGCTACTACCTGAAGGCCAAAATGTCTTCTTAAGACCGTACATGTCTGTCTACACCACAGACTAAAATGAGCAGTCCGCTGGCGGGTGATTGAATCAATGGACAGCAAGGATAAAATTGCTCATCATGCTGCAGACATAATAAACGAAAAATTATTAAGCCTTTGATAAGTAAATCATTGCCATTCTCATCGTCACCTCTTCCACCCCTGATTTTTCTCTTAAAGCCATTACCTCAGTCACATGTGTCACAGCGTTAGAATGCAATGGAGCTGTCCGTCTTTCATTGTTGCCTGGTGCAACTCGTCCATTTCTGCCTGTCGGCGTTGGTTCACCCTACGCAAATGCTCTACGTGGATCAACTACTCATCATCTTGTACCGAACAAACATGTGGCCTAACACACGTAGTCTCCTTGATGTTTTTGCAGCATCGTAATTGAAACTTTTAGACGTTTTTGCCAAAGAGGGATAGAAAGATACAGCAATTGATAATAAGTTGTGTAGTCTTTCGTCTCTTTTTATAGCCCATCACAAGTAAAACCCTTTAAGAATCCAATGAATTTTCAAAATGGCGCTACGGGAAAGGAAGCATAAGGACTGATGAAAGTGACTTGCAATCTTTTCTGGTTTCTGCACTCGACAAAAGAATTGACTAGGCAAGAAGTGTGTGGAAAGGGAAGGACAAGTCTGTTAGAATGTTGGTTTTAGTTGTGCGAATGCGATTAACTACTTTTGGATGGCAGTTGCTGCTACCGCTTCTACTCTCCACGTTCTGACGTCAAGCCATACCTCCTCGATACAACAGTTAATGGCGCACCCCCGTGCGAACGTTCTGTCAGAGCACCAACTGGTATGTTTGGTGCTCCTCTACTTCATTTATTACCTGATTGAGTCAATGTCAGTTACCTCGATCTAAAATTAGAGTATCGAAGATCTTACTGCATCGCGGTAGCCCTAAGACAACAACTTCAGCCGTGGGTAGATGAGCGGCCCAAATGCATGCCATAATGTAAAAAAATTACAACAGAGGGCAGACAACCAAGACCATTTTCTTTATTTTCACCTGAGTAGGTGCAGTAGGTTGTATTGAAATAATGTAAACAGCAAGCTCACTACTACACTTCCAGCAGCTTCTTAGGATAGTACGTAAAATGAGGTGTTTCGAAAATGCATCAGATGAAGACTGCACAAGCGGGTGATCGTTTATGATTAGTGGTAACTTGTGCAAATTTAATGCTGCTTTCTGGTTCTTGTGTCTCATTTCGGATTCTGAAACGACTGGAGTTTTTGTAAAGCAATTGCATTTTTCGGCTACAGCTCTGAGACAGCATAAGTGGATGGCAGAATTAATGAAATCCCAAAAAATGCTTTCTATTACTGTGTAGACTTTTGCAATCAAAGCCATTCCTGGAACTCGACTTTAAAATCTAACTGTACATTGTTACTTGTACCTCGATGGGATTATGCCATATGTGTGATTTTTCATTCCTTCCATTAAAAAGACCAGAAATTCCTTATTCTATTACCTGATGCAAAATCAAAACATCAGAGAAGACATGCAGTCTGCAACTTTCCCGCAATTTTTGCGCACAAACAATAAACCCTTCTCATGCTCCTATAACTTATTGAAAAATAAAGAAAATCGTAAGCGTACTTTTTAAGTTGAGATCATTACGGTTTCCGATTGAATACGAAATGAAAATGATTAGCAAAGTATTTATTTGCTTCACGATAATTGAGAACTTTGGCATTTAAATTCAGCCATTTCAACCTTCAAATGTCACAAGAGTAAGAAGATAACCTAAAATCAAAATGCATAAAAATATCAACAAGTTGCTGCCTGTTTTGTTTGCAAGACTAAAGTAGCTTATGGCAGGAATGGACAATTTTTTGGTAAATAAAGTGTTATAGGATTTTTTTAAAACCATTTATTTCTTTTAAATGACTGGTTAATAGATGCACCAATATAAGTGAAGAAACACTAAAACTTCCCACTTACACAACACGACAGGCTAAAACGGAAGAAACTTTGGAGCTAAAGTAGACAAAAGCTATTAGTTACAGTCTATAAGGTAACTCAAAGAGCATGAGTTTAAAACAAACAGCTTGCTGCTCCCAGGAAGAACTGCAGCTATCAAAAACACTTGAATGTTTTGTTGTTATGGCATAACTTATCGCATAAACATTTAATAGAGCGGCCAAGTAAAGTCGTGTAGTTGTAAATAGCAGAAATGAATAGCTACAGAAAGCTTATTAAGTCGTGCCTAAGTTATAAAGCGATCATCAACACAAGTCATCATCCATTCCTTACAGGGTAATGCCTTGCAAATTCCACTTCTATGGAACACCGTGTCTCCAAAAATAAACTAATTAACCTTAGCTAGCCCACTGCATTTCGTTTAACCGCGCCTCATCTCGTGACTCGAACTATCTAGACTAAATCTTAATGCCATTTTCTTCTACCACAAAATAACGGAATGAAATAATGATGACTGCATGGACATCATTAGATTAATACAAAAGATGAGGACGAGAATGAGTCAAGGCTGCCATTGTTTCCCCAACCCTCCGTCCCCCATTGCCTTCCATCCTAAGCATGGGACAAATCTTCATATAAACCGGTTACATATGAGCCAACACAAATTTCGTATTTACAGGGGATACGGATTTGAACCTTCACAATCACAGCGCCCTCCTTCTCTTCAGCATTCATTATGAACTCAATTAGCATCTTCACCTAGCGTTGGTGTGATCAGTGTATTAGTGGCCGCTGAAAGCCCTGGTCC
>NW_020170785.1:6545-7817 GCF_000524195.1 Echinococcus granulosus | reverse complement strand
TTGGCAGGTTAGGCTGCAGAGAATCCCACTCTACTAAAATGCACCTGCAAATAATTGCTTAATCAAACGTGAGCCGTGGTGCCCCTCACAGAATATACCTAGGGGTAAGGAGTGAAGAGAAGGGTGGAGGTGAAGAGAAAAGAGGCAATGAGATACGACAGGCTGGCATGCGTGTAAAGAGGAGAATCGTGGCTGCGAGGAGGCAAGGATAACAGGCGCATTTTAAACACTGATTGAATTGAGAAAAGCAAGATTGGAATAGGTGGAGTTGTGGGAGTGCGAGGAAGACAAATGCTAAGCATACGAAACGTCAAATAGTAAGGTGGAGTGGAGGGTAGCAGCACCTCGTAGCCCATTCGCATCTCTGCTCACCCATGCACGCACACAAAACATGCCGCAAGTAGGATTCGAACCTACGAAGGAGGCTACAGCCCCTGCGTTAGCGATGAAAGATTCTAATTGCTCATTTGCATCAATATGGAGGAGGAAATAGAAGTAATCTACACGCTTCGACTTGCGTAATCAGATGCGGATTTCCGTACAGACAAATAGATTCACAGTGCACATATGCAAAGCACACAGGCAGTACCTACACTAACAACTTTTCATTTACTTCAAATAAACATTTGTTACATGAACGCAATGTCGTCTACTGCTGAATGGATGAGTGGCTTCTATCATTAATCCTACCATCTCTTACACACGAGTCTTGAAAAAAATTACCTAAATTTATCTTTTTATTTTGCTCAAAAATTTACACCTCGCAACCGGAAACGAGAGCCTGTACTCTTATTTAATGTTTCATTCCATCGTTAGCGTGGATATTTGTTAAGCTAGGATGTCTTTCGGCCCTATTCTACGAGTAGATATTTGTTTTTGTCATTCTATGCAATTTCGTGCACATACTCGATGCTGTTTAATAAACGGTGTCCAGTTTGCTTCCTGACCAACTAGCTGACTATTGGGAGTAGGCAGACTATAAAAATAACCTTAAATTTGTATAGCCTGTCAAGCGCATCGTATCCTCACTTCCTCAAGCTGTCTTGCACATCATCACTCTCCTCCGCCTTGACAGCGACTTAGGCCCGTTTCTCGGGTGGTATGTGGCTGGCTTGTCTGTGTGACTCCTTTCACTATTAGTAATTACAAGGACGACAGGAATGATTCATAATTTAACTGAGCACCGGCAAGAAGGCTACTGTTTCAGCTCTAGGATGCCAAATAACAACGACTCTGAAGAAGAAACCAAATCGCAGACCGCCTTCTTGATGT
>NW_020170785.1:4122-6445 GCF_000524195.1 Echinococcus granulosus | reverse complement strand
TACTTAGAACACACTTTCAAATTTAATGTGTGGTAGCAAACGTTCTGCTTCACCCCTTCCCAGTGCAAGTATTTCAACGCTGACTCCCATTAATTGCGGTGGGTGGATTATGCAGTTCAGTCCAGTCCTCTAAATATTATTATTTGATTATCGAATTGCTTTTGTGCTGATCATAAACTAATTGTATAAAATCGTGGCAGGTTTTTCAATTGACCGCGTACTGAGGATACACAGTGGACTAATTCACCTGACGTGAGACGTTTCTTGCAAGACTCACAGATTTCCACATGTTTTATGGGGTGAGCTACGCTGCAACAACTGGAATTATCAATTTAAGAAAGCAAGGTATCTGGATTCGTGGCAAGATTGGGAAAGTTTTCTACGGCTCTTCCCTGGTGCCTATCTACAACAAATTCGGCCCCATAAAACTACTCACAAACACGAAACATAAGGCCGTTTCCATTGTGATCTGAACCATCAAGCGTGCTCAACATATCAGTTTGATATTGGCTGCCTATTCTCTGCAGACGTGATATTAGGGCAGCTCTTCGTGGCGGTACCTTAGACATCGTCAACTTTCACAAGTGCAACTGTAATCAAGGAAAGGCGGGAGCTCCCACTTAAGTGAAATGACTTTGAAATATTTAGTCTTTTAATGTTCTCCAGTTATTTCGAACGTTAATGCCAATTAAGTCTTTGGATTTCTCTCCATCACTTTCACTTGCAATCAATACAAAAGGGACATTCTTTTGGAAAGGGTATTTCTCACACCGACATTAAAAGCATCCTAATGCCTAAGTAAACTTCAGTCGTGCAGTCCCTAAGGGAAAAGACCAGATGTAAGGCGTGAAGAGAGGAATGGAATTGAACGGCGAGGAGGAAATGGGATAAGACAGGCTGGCATGCGTGTAGAGAGGAGAATTGTGGCTGCGAGGAGGCAGAGATAACAGGCGCATTTTAAACACGGATTGAATTGTGGACAACGAGAATGGAAAAGGTAGAGTTGTGGGGAGGGCGATGGAGACAAATGTCAAGCATACGAAACGTCATTCGTAAGGCGGAGGGGAGGATGGCAGCACCCCAGAGCCCCCCAGCATCTCTACTCAACTATGCACTCATACAAAACATTCTACAAGTAGGACGTGGTCCACACATTCACGGATGCCCACGGGGGAGGTGGGCCGGATATAGGGTCCTGTAGGCATGTGTCGTGGAGCATAAATGGCTGGTGAATGCGTCCATTTCGCCGAAAAGCTGCGTGAAATATCAAAATTCCACCAACCCTACGTGCACCGCATTTAGCTTCTAAAGGAGGCACTCAATGTTATGGATCCTGGCTTTCAATGATAATTTAAATGAGAGGGATTACATGTTGCTTTCACGGTTTGTAAATTCAAATAATTCACACATTTAGGTAAATTCACTTCAGCTAAGTATTTTTTTGCTTTGCTTTCTACTCACATTTTTTCCTGTGTTAACCCTAATTGACTTATTCATCTACCGAAGAAGAAGCTTTTACTATGTTTAAGCGCAAAACCAGACCCAATATAGGAGGAGAAGCGTCCCGAGACTTCCCCAAAAAGAAGGAGAAGTAACACCTAGGCAGAATAAGCAGTGTTGCCGCACAGCTAAATTTGAAGCTATTGGCTAAGTCCGGAGGACAGTCCACCCGTGCAAGCTGCAATGGTGGGATACCTCAGCAACCCCTTTACCAAAACCGCAAGTAAAACAAATAATCTATGGATTACAGAAGCCGGCCACAGCATGACTTTTGCAATATTTTTGCATCCGCAACCAAGCTGCTAGGGCATGGCGGTGGTTTTGTAATAATTGATGAATTTTGCTTGTTTTGTTTACATTCAGGCAAAATTTGACCTCAAATCCGAAATTCCATGTGACATTTCGGCCTGACTTTTGGCCTGACGCAGGCATACGTCGTGGATGCTTCACGTTAATTCTCATGCCCTACACTCTACAACAATAATCAAAACTCATATTTGGCACATTTTAATTGCAGATTGTTTATTTTACATGGAGTGTCTGCACTGAGATTATGAAATAGTAAGCAGTTGGAAGAAAGGAGCCCTCCCGATAGTCTAATAACAAAAATTTGTTTGCAAAGTTTAGTGAAAATACTAAAAAGGCCTTTCAATGAGAAATCGAAATTTGTCGAAATTGTGGCTGTAATTTTAAGTAAACACAACAAAGTCAACACCTGCAATGGGAATGCATGCATCGGGAATGAGAACTGTGTCGATTATCGTGGAGTGTGAAGACAAAAGAGGTGTTCGAGGAAAATGAGAGAGAGAGTAAAACAGGAGAA
>NW_020170785.1:1159-4022 GCF_000524195.1 Echinococcus granulosus | reverse complement strand
TAAAACCGTTGGCACCTGACGGCAGATTGGTAGCAGATGCGAAAATACCGCGAAGGAGCTGAAGGGTGGTCAGCTTCTGTAATGCATGGGTTATTTGCTTTATTCTCGGTTTTAATAAAGGGGCTGCCGATGAACTCCTTTATTGCACATTCCACGGTTGGGATGTCCACCGGACTTAGACAATAGCTTCAAATTCTGCTGTACGCCAGCACCACGTATTCTGCCTAGGTGATATATCACTTAATTTTCGTGGAAGTGTCGGGGTGCTTCTCAATTAATATTCGGCCTGGTTTTGCACTAGCACTTTGTAAAAGCATGCGCTCCGGCCAACAAATCATTCGACGAGGGTTAACATAGCAGAAAAGTTGAATAGCAAGGGAAAACAAGAAGAAATGCAGCTAAAATGAATTTGCTTAAAGATGTGAATTATTTGAAATCACAAACCAAGTATTAAAAAAATCGGCACTCTCATTTCATGCGTCTTAGAATCCTAGGCGAGTTTCACTGAGTGCATCCTCTTAAAGCAGATTGTAGTGCGAGAGTTGATGGAGGATTTGTGATATTGTATGCAGCTCTTTGGCGAATCGGATGCCATCACTTTCTTCACAATTAAGGCTATGTATGTCGCCCTTTGTAAGGGCTGTTTGCACGTGTCAATCCTATCAAGCGTAGCATCAAGGATAACTGTCTGACACCTTAAAAAAGGGTTGGATTATATGAATTCGAAATGCTCTGAAGGTGGACCACAACTACCCTCCTTGGCAAATAAGGTATCAATCCTCTACTTTATCAATCCTGAATCACTCAATTCACAAATGTGGAAGTCAGACAACGACGATGTGATAATAATAACACAAATTAATATATTAAGCTCCATAGATTATAATCACGTTCTTTAGTATGTAACCGAAATCCAGAGACTTTACCTTTGGATTATAAGTACTACCCAGATGGGCTTTTGCAGACCGAGAATGAATCTAATTGTCATAATGACGAGAAGAACGCACGCCACCGCATGAATGCCATCTGCAAACGAGTAGAGCCTCAAGTCATTGGTAAGGTGCATATATGGCCAAACAGTGAGATTCCAAATCCAATAAACTATACACATGCATCATTAAATAGGCGCAGTATTTGAACCTTTTTAATTTGGTTAGTCCAATTATGCTAAGTTCATACGGATAATAATGGATACAGAGAGTATAGGTCCAACTGCAAATCAAAGTCAGCGCCGATGGTACCCGCAAACAGTGCAAATAAAGCGAACATTTCTAGAATGCAGAAGAATAAAGTAGTTTATTCGCATGACATCCTGTCCCATCACACTCCCACCCCACTCATTTCCTCTACTCTCCTCTACATTCCTCAGCTCCGCTCTCTTTTCTATGGGCTAGCACTACTCCACATTCACTTCTGCAATCAAAGTCGGCATGCTGGAGCAGTAGTATCGTGTCGAGTCGTGCAGTGTAGTCTTGGAGAAAGTGGGTGAAATGAGGCATGATGGTAACAGGAACAGATAATGAAGTGAGGAAAGGACTCGTTTGGCGATGAGAGGAGATGGGTATTGAGTATGCCGTTTGTTGTTTTGCGCCACGAAGTCACAGCACCATTACCATTTACCCTGCCAGGTGCTTGCAGCCTTCAGTAAAGCATTGAAGAATTGCGGCTCTTGTGGTCAGTTACCTCGACATCGCCACATTGAGTGCAGCTGCAACAGTAATGTAATAAATGACAATGACAAGGAGATCCGCATCAGTGATAGGGTAAAATTGGCTAAATGCGTTGGTGCAAGATTAGGCCAAGTGTGCATTTGTGAGGTGCGTGGAATTGTGGTTGTTCGGGGTAGAAATAGAGAGGCATGGTGTTTTGCATTGTAATAGCCAAATAGAGTTTTTGTGTTTGCCATTTGCTAAGCACTACAAGCATAATGTTTGGACTAAAATTGAGTGATCATTTGCAGTTCCACGATTCTGAATCAACGACCTACGATACCCAAATTAGCTCAACTGGTATCACCTTAAGAAAGCCCCCACTGCACCGTCCTTCTGCTCCAATATTTACACCTTGACAGCGACTGCTCGTAAGCAGAAACGATGGGCAAAATGGTGGTGGCATTAAGAATTTCCTCAGCAATGCCTATTCTGAAAACTACAAGTGTTCTTTTCTAAATCTAGTGTAGTTCAAACGTTGCGCGGATATAATAGATAGCTGCTTCCTCTCGGTCGGCTAACCCATTTTCCCACATTTGGTACTTGTGAGCAACTGTGGCATTTTACAGTTTCTCGTAGCACTTTTAATTAATCCATACGGAATGTAGTTGAGATTGTTGGCAACTTTAAGAGGAAGGCTTTCAAATGCTTTTGGCAATACTGCGGTTGTAGGTCTACCATTGAAAAGTTTTTAGTGAAAATGTTGTCAGTTGCAGCCAGTTGGTGAAATAAAGAATGAAGGATATACGAAGGAGGTAAAAGCGATAAATTAACGGTGAACAGCCCAGAACAGAACAGAAGTACTTACCCATAGCGCTTATTTGCATATGACAAAAGATTAACAGTAGTGAAAACAGAAAATTTGAGCAAAATATTCCTGTGGCTAGCCTCTGTCAACCTTTACGAAGGGAAACTCCATGAAAGTATAAGTGCTACAAGCACAAATAAAACTTGGACTAAAGTCGACTGATCATGTACACCTCTATAATGACCCACATGACTGCACCGCAATGCCCAATTGTGCTCCAGCTTCCACGTCTCTGTTTCAGTCTCCCCAGCACATGTATTGTACATTCTTATAAATGATGGTTTGCTTTTACTATATCCTCCTATTTCCTCAATGACAAAAGCATTTGTGCATGAATGCGATGACT